>NC_066560.1:9713141-9730641 GCF_024679095.1 Eriocheir sinensis
CCCATCTTCTTTCCCTTCAGGTCACGTTTTCTTCTATGATTTCCTTTTGTCTTTATTTTCCTTCCTTTCCGTTTTCTTTTCCTAGTTGTCACCTTTCCTTCCACCGTTTCCTTATGTCTCGTTTTCCTGCCTTTCCATTTTTTCTCTATTTTTTTTTATTCCTTTCTTTCCTTCACTCGCTAAACTGTTCTTCATTTTCTCTGTGGACCTTCTTTTATGTATCATTTTCTCACTCTCTCTCTCTCACACACACACACACACACACACACACACGAGATGAGCGACGAAGTTAGTGACCGGTTCATTTCACACATTCCCTCGCCTTCTCTTTATTTTTTACATTCTTTTTTATTACAATTTCGTTATAAAAGTCATTGCTCCGTTCCTCCCTGCCTCTGTGTGTGTGTGTGTGTGTGTGTGAGGTTAACTGTTTTTTTATATATATTGTCTATGTTAGTTTTGGTCTGCTGCGTTTTGGGGGAAGGTAGAGGAAGTGAAGGGGAAGGGGGGAGAGGGAAGGGGAGGGTGTGTGGGGGGATGACAGTGTGGGGGTTAGGATGAGAGGTCGACACAAGAGGAGAAAGGGAAAGGGGGAGGATAGGGATGGGAGGTGTGTGGTAGATATATATGAGTGGGGATGAGACGGGGAGGACGGGTGCGTGGGGCGTGTTCGGGCGAGACTAGACAGAGAGAGGAAGAGGCAACGACCCGGGATAATGGGGGTGATGGTGATAGTGGTGATGGTGTTAGTGGAGGTGTTGAAAAGGGTGTGATTTTGATTAGAACATAAAGAGTCTGCAAGAGGGCGGTGGACATACCCATTCTCGTAAACCTAACCAAATTTGTCGCCTCCAATATTCTCCCTACCCATGAACTTATCTAATCTCTTCTTAATTAAATGTATTGATCGTACTAGCACTCACCACCTGACTGCTAAGCCTGTTCCATTCATCCATCACTACTACTAAATCAATTCTTGCCTGTGTCTTTGTTGAATGTGTGTTTATCCAATTTGAACCCATTACTACGTGTCCTACCCGGCTCTCTTACCATCACCCTTTTAAAGCCTCATACTCCTTTATAAATTCCAACCGTCTCCTTGCACCATTCGCCTTTCTAGAGGATGCGAGTTCAATTTTTTTTTTTTTACAACAAAGGAGACAGCTCAATGGCACACAAAAAGGAAACAATAATAAAAAAGCCCGCTACTCGCTGCTCCTAAAAAGAATCAAAAGAGGTGGCCGAAAGAGAGGTCAATTTCGGGAGAGGTGTCCTTAACCCGGTTTTAGCAGCGACGGGCCAAATTTGTGCCATGATATAAACCCTCCAAAATAGATGATGCATAAACTGATCACAAATGCGTTGATATATATTATGAAATGGTTTGTGTGAGTGATGATTTTTTCTCATTTTTCTCGCTTAGAGGGACCTTTAAGAAACATGATCCCCGCAGCTACCAGGTTAAATGTTTTACTCTCTCCGTTTATGGTAAGTTCCTCAACCCGTGAATCATTTATGTCATCCTCCTCTGTACAGACTCGAATATGTTGATGTCCACTGTGTAGTAATTTAACCGGAACTACACTGCATAATGTTATAGCTGTGAAAGTGGTACCTTGGATTAAAATAGTGGGGGTGGTGATAGTGGTGATTGTGTAGGTATGAATGTGATGGTGTTTGGTGTTACATTATGGTGGAGGTGGTGACTGGTGGTGGTGACGGTGATGAAGAGGATGGTTATTAGTGGTGGTGTTGTTGGGTGTTTTTGGTTGGTGATGAATGGTGGTGGGGGAAGTGGTGATGGATGTGGTGGTGGTGGTGGTGGTGGGGAGGGGGGGGGGGGCTCAGAATGCAGAACGTGATAATAGAGGAAATAATAGCACTGTTGCCTCACTATGACATCATGCACACACACACACACACACACACACACGGAAAAAAAATAATACGAAAGAGAGAATGAAAGGAAGCAAGAAAGAAAAAAAAACTCACCATAGAAAAAAAATAAAGGGAAATGAAAATAAAAAAGACGAGAAAAAAAAACGCAGCAAAAAGAAAGACAAGAAAAACAACAACAACATGAAACTAAACTTCACACGCCTGAGGAAAAAAATAGAAGACAAAAGAAAAGTGAAATGAAAATGTAAAAAAAAAAATTCTTATATATTTTAATGGTGCGAACGAGGATGAACAAAGATGAGTGTGGGAGAGAGGGAGAGAAGGTTGGGGAATAAGGGGGAGGAGGGGAAGGAGGAGGGGTGTCAGGGGGGGGGCGAGATGATTTTAGGGTGAGGGAAAGGTTATGGTGGCTAAGTTGTGGAGGACATGGTGGGAGGGGAGGGGAGGAGGGGGTGGTGATGGTAGTGGTGGTGATGGTGGTGGTGGTGATGGTGGTGGTGGTGATGGTGGTGATTGAAAACTTATGAAGGGAAAAACAGAGAACATGTTTCGAGAGAGAGAGAGAGAGAGAGAGAGAGAGAGCAAAGGATACATCCGTGACAGGTTGGGGTTCATAGTTCAACGTGTGGCCTCCAGGGGAAGACACTGACCCCACCCCCCCTCCACCCCTTCCACCCCCTCCACCTCCACAACCCCTTCCTCTTCCTCTTCATTTTCCTTCCCACACCCACACATTCACTTTCCTCTTGCATTCCTCTCCACCTATTCTTCGACTTCCCGTCTCCTCCTCCTCCTCCTCCTCCTCCTCCTCCTCCTCCTCCTCCTCCTCTTTATCCTCCTTTTCATTCCCTCCACTCAATACTCTTCCTTTCATTCACGTTCTTTCATTAAACTCGTCCATATCCCTTATCCCTTTTTTTTCTCTTCCTCCTCCTCCTCCTCCTCCTCCTCCTCCTCCTCCTCCTCCTCCTTCACGTTTCATTACATCTTATCTGTCTGCATATAAATACCTTCCTCCCTCTCTCCCCCTCCCTCCTCTCCCTCCCTTTCCTCCTGGCCTTTCTCTCCCTTCGTCCTTCTCTCCCTTCCTCCACCCCACCCTCCACTTCCCCGACTCTTCCCTCCCTCACCTCGCCTAAAGAAACTCCTCCACTTACCCCTCCCACTCATTCCTCCTTCCCCTCCATCCCTCCATGTCCCTCCATAATTTCCCCCTCCTCCCCTCACACAAAGCTCCCCTCCTCCCCATCATCCCCCTTATTCGTAACCACTCCCCCTTGTTTCCCCTTCCCCCTCCCCTCTCTGCTTCCCTCACCCCTTCCCCCTCCACCTTCTCCCCAACCAAACCACTTCTGTCTCCACTTCCTGTTGGTGTGACAAGCTGTGGTGGTGATTGGTGGTGATGACGGTAGTGGTGGTGTTGATGATGATGGTGGTGATGGTGGTGATGGTGGTGATGATGATGGTGGTGTTTGGTGTCAACTTTTGTTTTGTTGTTATTGCGAGAGTAGAAGTAACAGAAGTAGTAGTAGTAGTAGTAGTAGTAGTGGTAGTGGTAGTAGTAGTAGTAGTAGTAGTAGTAGGAAGAACTATATAGGACGTAAAAAAGTAAAAGCCAGACAAATAAACAAACAAACAAACAAATAAACAGGAAGATATGACCAGCAAGGACACACACACACACACACACACACACACACACACACACACACACACACACACACACACACGCAGACACACACGCACACACAAAGAAACAGACAGAAGCTTCACTCCCCCTGCCTCATAAGGTCATAAATTAGGGAGCACCAGTGTTCCTAAACCCCAAGGCAAGGGTAAGCCACTCAACCCTTACCCAAGCCTCGCCTAAGCATGCCTAACCCAAAAAAGGCAAGGAGGTAGAGGCTGAACATGAAGGTAAGGGAGGGAAGGGAGGGAAGGGAAGGGAAGGGGAGGAAAGGTTAACTAAGGCGAAGGGAGTGTTACATACTACTTAAGAGGAGGAGGAGGAGGAGGAGGAGGAGGAAGAGGAAGGAACGTGGGAAGGAGATGAAAAGGAAGGAGATTAAATATAAGAAAAAGATAGGGAGATAAAAAAGGAGGAAACGATGAAAAGGATGCCGAGAGAGAGAGAGGATAAAAAAGTGAAAATGGATTAACTAACAGGAAAAACAACAGTAACGATGAGAATAACAAGCGAGGGTGTTGTCGTGACAGTGATAACGGTGGTGGTGGTGGCGGTGGTGGTGGTGGTGGTGGTGATGATGGTGGTGGTGGTGGTGGTGGTGGTGATGATGGTGGTGATGGTGGTGGTGGTGATTGTGGTGATGGTGGTGGTGGTGATTGTGGTGATGGTGGTGGTGGTGGAGGGGCAAAGTTATGAAAGAAATGGTGCTGGAGAGATCGAGAGGAAAGGGGGAAAGGATGGTGATGATGATGGTGATGATGATGATGGTGTTGAAGAGGAAAAAAGGTGGTGGCGGAGGGACAAAGGGATGGAGGTGGTGGTGGTGGGGGAGAGATGGAGAGGGAGGGGTGGTGATGAAGAGCGAGGAGGAGGAGGAGGGGGAGGGGGAGGAGGTGGAGGTGGAGGAAACCATGACTTATGCTGCTAGGTGTCATTCACTCTCTCTCTCTCTCTCTCTCTCTCTCTCTCTCTCTCTCTCTCTCTCTCTCTCTCTCTCTCTCTCTCTTTCTCTCTCTCTCTCTCTAACACACACACACACACACACGGCGCTTTAATCTCACCACATAATTATACATACATTTATACATACATACATATTTAATGAACGAGAGAGAGAGAGAGAGAGAGAGAGAGAGAGAGAACTATGTAAAATCACATCCCGAGAGTACAGAACAGCCTGAACATGTAATATTGAAAAAGAAACCCGAGGAAAAAGTAGAGAACACGAACACTGTGAAAACCATCTGTTCTTCCTTCGGGCGGGGAGGTAATGGTCGCGTCTCCCTTCCTTCCCTCCTTCCCTCCTTACCTCCCTCCCTCCTTCCCTCCCTCCTCCCTTATTTCATCCTTCTTACCTCCCACCCTCCCTCCTTTCATCCCTCCTCACGTGCTCTTCTGCTCTAACTCCTCCTCCTCCTCCTCCTCCTCCTCCTCCTCCTCTTCCTCCTCCTCTTCCTCCTCCTCCTCCTCCTCCTTGTTCTACTTCTACTTAATTTCTCCACTTTACATCTTCCACTTTCTTCTTCCACTCATCTATTTCCTCTTCTTTTATATTTCTTCTGCCACTATATTTCTTCTCCACCAAGCATTTCCTCTCTCCACCTCCACCTCCTCCACCTTTTATTTACCCCTCCACCCTCGCCCCAAGTCCTCCTTCCCACATATGGTCCACTATCCTCTCTTCCACTACTTCACAAACTCCACTACTTCTGACCCTCTCCACTACAATATCCATCTCGTCCACTCTTGTTCTCCACCATTGCTATCCACTACCTCCCCACACTTCTCTTCTCCCCATCACCACCAATTCAACTATGATCTTCCACTTTCCACCCATGATCCATCTCTTCCCTCCTCTCCGGATCCACAATAACTCCCCTCCCCATCTCCCCCTCCCCCACCACAATCGTAGACCTTCTGTAAATCCTGTCTGTCTCTCCCGATAAATAGATAAATGCATGGATAGATAGATAGGTAGGCAGATAGATAAAGAGATAGGAAGAGATAAATAGACATAAATTGATGGATGGATAGATACCCCCTCCTCCCCCAGCTTTCCCCACCACCCATGCCTCCCCATCACCTCCTCATCCCTCTCCACCTCCCCTTCCACTTCATACCCGCCCACCGCCTACACTTTCTCCACCTCACATCCACAGCCTCCTCCTCCTCCTCCTCCCGTCGCTCTCATCCTTTCAGTGTGGAGTTTATCTTTTTTTTTTCTCGTCATTCAGGTGTTGGTTGATGCGATTAGGATTGTTAGTATTGTGTTGGGTGAGTGATTGTGAAGGTGCTGTGTGTGGGTTGTGAATGGATGGGAAGTATCGAGGGTGTTCTTCATTATTTTCTTTGTCTTCTTCTTCTTCTTCTTCTTCTTCTTCTTCTTCTTCTTCTTCAATTAATCGTGTTTCTTGTTCGTATTTCTTTTCATTTTTTCTTCTCATTGTTGCTGTTCTTTTTGTCTTGTTTTTTCAGCCTCCTCCTCCTCCTCCTCCTCCTGTTCTCCTCCTCCTCCTGAACGCGGCGCCGTCACTCTGTCGACTCAGCCACCGCCTCCCCATACAGAGATAGACACACAGACATACATACTATTCCTTCCTTTTTATTTCTCCATACAACTATTCTTCTCCTTTTTACTTTCCTTAATCTCGAAATACAAAAACTTACTCTCATAAGGAATAAAATGTCGAAATCATTCCACCACTTCCTCCACCCCTCCAGCGTTTCTCCACCAACAAGATTACAGATGGAGGGAACGTTTAAAAGCTTTCTCTCTCTCCCTCTCTCTCTCTTTTTCCTCCATCATCCTCCCTATTCACCCTTCTCACTTTCCTCCCCCGTGAATGTGTATGGGATGAATAGGAAAGTTTTGTGTAATCTCCCTCCATTCACAACCTCCCTCCTCCTTTTCCTCCTCCTCCTCCTCCTCCTCCTTCTTCTATTACGAGAGGAAGTACAGACCTCCTTTCTCCAATGATTTTCTCCACTTTGACAAGATGGAGGGAAAGTGGAAGGTGGTAGGCTTAGGTCAATTCTCTCTCTCTCTCTCTCTCTCTCTCTCTCTCTCTCTCTCTCTCTCTCTCTCTCTCTCTCTCTCTCTCTCTCTCTCTCTCTCTCTCTCTCTCTCTCTCTTTTCTCTTCTTTCCTGTTTAATTTCACCTTTTCTGCTTTCTCTTTTATTTCTTTTTATATTCTTTTCATTCTCGTGTTTAACTTCCTTTCTCATGATTATTCCTTTCTTGTTTTCCTTTTCCCTCTGTTGTTTTAATGTTCTCTTCTTCTTCTTCTTCTTCTTCTTCTTCAATTAATCGTGTTTTTTTGTTTGTATTTCTTTTCAGTTTTTTTTCATCTCATTGTTGTTGTTCTTTTTGTCCTGTCTTTTCAGCTTCCTCCTCCTCCTCCTCCTCCTCCTCCTCCTCGTTCGTTGTTTCTAATGAGGTAATTCGTCTCGCCGTGTCGCTGTGTTTGCATTGCTTAGAATCACACTTTAAGCATCGCCTTTTGTTCTAGTCTTTATGTTGTATTGTTTTAGTGATCTTTTGTATTGGAGGTATGAGAGTGTTTATGCATGTATGTATGTATGTATGTATGTATGAGCAGTGATTTGCGAGCATTTTTTTCATTACTGCATTTTTTTTTTTGCCCTTGAGCTGTTTCCTTTACTCTAAAAAAATATGTATGTATGTGTGTGTGTGCATATATACATACACACAGCCAGCATACATACACATGAAACACACTTAATAATGCTAACAAGATCTACACATCCCCCTCCTCTTCCCCATTCGCGCCCCCTCCCATCCCATCCCTTCCCAACCCCCCAAGTGTTGTTATTCCCACGACGTGAGAAATCGGCGGAAGGGACTGCTTAAAGGAGGAGGAGGAAGAGGAGGAGGAGGAGGAGGAGGAGATAAAAAAAAATATAAATGCGAAGGAAGAGGAGGAGAGAAGAGATTGAGGAAGAGGATTAGGAGAAGGAAGAATATAAGAAGAAAAAGGAGGAGGAAGAGGACGAGAAGAAGGAAAGGGAGAAGAAAGACGAGGAGGAGGATGAGGAGGAGGAGGAGGAAGGGAAGATAAAAGAGAAAACAAAGAAGAACAAGAAGGATGACGAGGGAAGAGAATGAGATAAAAAAACAACAACATTAGAAGGAGGTGGAAGAGAATAAGAAGATAAAGAAGGATAAAGAGGGTAAGAAGGAGAGGGAAAAAAAAGTCGAGGAGGAGGAGGAGGAGAACGAGGATCTGGAGGAGGAGGAGGAGGAGGAGGAGGAGGAGGAGGAGGAAGCAGAGAAGGAATTATTTTCATTATTATTCTTTTTGCCTTCCTGTAAGAGTGTGTTAACCTTTCCTTCATTAATTTGATATGTTTTAATCCTTTAATTTTTTTTTTAATTTTTTTTTTACCCGGCATATCCCGTTTTGATTGTTTTTGCTTTCCTTTTTCTCTTTTTTTGTGTTATTTTATGTTTTTTTTTTTCATTCATCATTTTTGTTTTCTCGTCATTTATTCCAATCTGTTGTTCTTTTTTTCTACTTTCTTTTGTCATTTTTTTGTTATTATTTCTGTTTTCGTGTTATTTCTTGTGTATTTTTCATTCATTCACCATCATCATCATTTTTGTTTTCTCGTCTTTTATTCTAATCTGTTCTTTTTTTCTAATTTTCCTGTTTTCCCTTTTTTTATCTCCCATATTTCTCTTCCTCCTACTCCTCTACCTCCTCCTCCTTCTCTCCTTTCTCCTCTTATTCATCGACCCCCTTTTCCTTTTCTCTCTTTTCTTCTTCTTCCTCCTCCTTGTTCTCTTCTGTTTCATTCTCTTCTTTCTCCTTCTCCTCCTCCTCCGCCCTCTCCCCTACCTCTTCCTCCTTCTCTTATTTCTCCTTTTATTCTTCTCCCTTCTTCTCCTCTCCTCTCTCTTCTTCCTACCCCTTCTCCTCTTCTGTCTCCTATTCTTTCTCCTCCTCCTCCCTCTCCTCTACCTCTTCCTTCTTCTCTTCTTTCTCCTCTTATTCTTCCTCCCCCTTCTCCTTTTCTGTCTCCTCTTCTTTCTCCTCCTCCTCCTCCTCCTCCGCCTCTTCCTCCAACGCGTGCAATCATCTCTCAGTTTCAAGTTAATGACCCTTGATCTTTTTTTTTTTCTCTTCTATTTTTCTCTCTGTCCTTCATCCTATTTATTTTATCTCTTCCTCTCGCCTCGTTTTCACATCATCTTCTGTCCTTCCTTCCCACCATGATTGCAATATAATTTTTTTTCTCCTTCTCTTCCCGTCTTCGTGATTCATTTTTTTTGTTATTATCTGTAATGTTTCCTGTTTTCTGTTCCAACATTCTTGCGGTTAATCCGTCTAAATCTTTCTCACCTTTTTTTTTATTTTTCACTTTTCCTTCTATTGCTTATTGATTTTACTTCTCCTTACATCCCTCTAATTAATTCATCTTTCTCATCGTTTAACTTTTCCCTCTATTGTTTATTGGTCTTACTTTTTCTTCCATACTTTTTTTCATACTTATTGTCGTCTTCACTCGTAGTATTCAAGAAAAAAGTTACATCGCGAAAGCCAAAACTTGTATATAGTTTTAGTAGTAGTAATAGTAGTAGTTGTAGTAGTAGTAGTAACGAGAGACCGTATCAACATTTCCATCTCAATGAATGTTTCTAATCTATTCATAAGAGGTGCGATATGTTGACACTTAAATGAATCAAAGGAAAAAAGAATATTTGAATGGATATCTTTAATCACACACACACACACACAAAAAGAATAAATAAATAAATAAATAAATAAATAATAAAAAAATAGAAAATAAAGGTAATATAATTTTTCGTCGGCACTTTATTAGACCGCCATAAAGAACTTGATTACCTACTGTGATTGCTTGCGACAAACTCAGTCCAGCGGAAAAAAAATAAAGAAAACAATGACAATGACAACACTACCTCGGTTTCTTTCCCTGGTTGGTCTGTTTGGATAACGAAGCGTCAGTTTGTGTGGACCGGAAGACCACAGACGTGTTCCCAGGCCTGATGTCGGGGGGAGAGAGAGAGAGAGAGAGAGAGAGAGAGAGAGAGAGAGAGAGAGAGATTCATACAGATTAACAGACGAATAGACAGAAGATACACATGCTCAGACAGACAGACAGACGGGCAGAGATAGACAGACACACAGACACACATACTTACATACATACATACATACATACATACAGACAGATAGACAGACGTACTAAAATTAATGACTAGAGTTATGGAGGTAAGCGAGGGGTGGACGGAGAGGTGGAGGGGAAGTAAGGGAGGGGGAGGGGATGACGTGACGGGGGGGGGGATGGGGGGGGTCAAGCCACAGGTGACATGTAATGAGAGTCTTTCCTCCACTTTACCTGCCTTTCTCACCTCCCCCTCCTCCTCCTCCTCCTCCTCTCCCCTCCTCCTCCTCTTCCTCTCAACACCTCCATCTCTCACCTCCGTTTACTTTTCACCTTCCTCTCTGCCTTTCCTCTTACTGGGTCCCCTTCTCTCCTCTCTCCCTCCCTTCTTCCCTCTTTTCTCTCCTCTCTCTTTTCCTCTCTTACTCCATCTTCCTTTCTTTCCTCACTTCCCCTCTTCTTCTTTCCTTTTCCTCTCTTCTCTACTTTCTCCTCTCCCTAATCATCCCTCTTCCCTTCTCCTTTCTCGCTTTGTTCCTTTCTTCTTCCTTCTATTTTCTTGAGGTCCATTTCTTCCTTCTTTTCCATTTCTTAACTTTCCATCACTTTCCTTACTTGGTTATCTCCCTCTCTTCTCCTTCCTACTTCTCTCCCTCTCTTCTTTCCTTCTCTTCTCTATCTCCTCTTTCACACCATATTACCTCTCATCCATTCCCTTCTCCCTCCTTCACCTCCCTCTCTACTCTCCCCTTCGCCACCTCCTCTCTCCTCACATCATCTGAACTCGTTGCTGTTGATGACGGATGGAAAATAAATTGCTTGCTTATTACTCGTGAGAGGAAGAGTTTAGCCAAGTGTACTACCTTTTGGCCAGGTATGATTGGCACGTGGGGTGAGGCAGGCGGCGTCATTACCCTTTGATGGCACAGGTAACCGCGGGAAGTATCAAGATTCACCGCATGTATTTCACCGTAGACTTTGAAGGTTAAACCAATTTTTCCGTATATTTTTTTTTCGTATGTAAGGTTAGTTTGTTTTAATGAACGGTTGAGGGGATTTTATGGGTTATACGTAAGGCGTCATTAGTGAAAACACGTGTATGGAAATTGTGGACTCGTTAGAATCAGAATCATGGAATAGGTGAGTGTGGCCACCTCATTACAGGCGCCATGCTGGTACCGTAAGAGTCACGCTGAATTGAAATTAATACTCATCGCCAGGTGGTCAGAAGGGCGAGCGTCACACCAGGGAGCTGACACGTGGACGGCTATCACCAGCATGCTCTTGTGACCAAAGTTGTTTACATTTTTAAGTGAAGGCAAAATGGGAGTTTTTTTTTTTTTTTTTTTACATCAAAGGATACGGCTCAAGGGCAGCAAAAAGGGTACAGAAAAAAAATGCCCGCTACTCGCCGCTCCCACAAAAGTAGAAAGTAAGGAGTAGATAAAAGAGAGGTCAATTTCGGGTAGAATAATGGATAATGGTCGAGTATTTACCGTCGGGAGGTATACAAAAGGGTCCTGAGCGTCTGCTGATGTGTCCTGCGGCAGGCTGGGGAACAAACAAGCCCTCCACAGGACCGGTGTGTGAAGGAGAGCACAGCGAACCCCACAGACTAGTGTTTTGTAATAGTAATGATAACTACCGCAATAATGATGTGTAACGGAAACAACAAAATCAATATTAATAGTAATGTTAACGAAAAAAAATGTATAAAATGGTACCCGAGGGCCATTTTGATTATCGGACCCCACGACCTTTAGCACTGAACCACTGTACTCTGATCTTAATGGTTGAAAAAAAGTATATATAAACCTAATCCCCCAATGAACGCAACACCTGGGAAAACTCACACACCAAAGACTGCAACAAGCTTCTGCGTCGGCTGATAACAACTTCATCCGTGAGAGCAACGTTTTCTTAATATAAATGAATAATAAGTAGTTGATGTACAAAAAAAGGAAGTAGATAGTTTTTTTTTTTCATCAGAGGAGACATTTCAAGGGCGTAAAAAAAGAAAATAATGAAAAAAAAGGCCCGCTACTTACTGCTCCTGAATAGAGTAGAGAGGAGTGGCCCAAAAAGCGATAAATAAGAAAAAAGAATGAAATACGTAGATATGTAAGTTAGTGAAGCCATCAAGAACGATACATCTTCGAATGAAACTTATTATCCCTTACGAAGAAAGATAACGTATGTTGTAAAAAATCCCTGTAAACTTATCTGAATGTATCGCCAGCACACAATTTCAGATAAGCTACGAGAAAAAAGGTCATAAAATATAATTAGATTCGTCCCCCCTCCGTCCGTCCGTCCAGCTGAGGCAAAGGTGAACAGAGAACGGGAAATCGATGCCATCATTTGTGGAAGTCAAATTTTAGGGGTGAATGGTTCTGTATAACGGTGTGTGTGGGGCCTCTCTCTCTCTCTCTCTCTCTCTCTCTCTCTCTCTCTCTCTCTCTCTCTCTCTCTCTCTCTCTCTCTCTCTCTCTCTCTCTCTCTCTCTCTCTCTCTCTCTCTCTCTCTCTCTCTCTCTCTCTCTCTCTCTCTCTCTCTCTCTCTCTCTCTCTCTCTCTCTCTCTCTCTCTTCTTCTTCTTCTTCTTCTTCTTCTTCTTCTTCTTCTTCTTCTTCTTCTTCTTCTTCTTCTTCTTGGTAGCGCACTGTATGTAATGATGGAGATACTGATGGTGATGGTGGTGGTGATAATGGCGGTGGTGATGATATAGTGTAAGTGATGGTGGTGGTGCTGGCGTGGTGATTGTGGGGGTAGTAATGGTGGGTGGTGGTGGTGGTGATGATGGCAGTGGTGGTGGTGATGGTGGTGGTGGTGGTGGTGAAACAGCCTTGGAGGTAATAGGAGTTTCACTGTTTCACACCAACTCCAGGAAACAATGAAGGGGGGGAAGGAAACAGTAACCCCCCCCACTCTCTCTCTCTCTCTCTCTCTCTCTCTCTCTCTCTCTCTCTCTCTCTCTCTCTCTCTCTCTCTCTCTCTCTCTCTCTCTCTCTCTCTCTCTCTCTCTCTCTCAAGCAAAACTAAATTATATCGTTCATTCATGTTTTTCTTCTTCTTCTTCCTCTTCCTCCTCCTCCTCCTCTTTCTTTAATTGGGATATTTCCGTAACACCTGGGCAAGCTGTGGCTACCTCAGATAAGTCGACGAACACCTGTATTGGGTGGCGCTAATAGGCAGGTGTGGAGAGTACTTACCTGTCCCCCCTTACCCCATCTTTCTCTCTCTCTCCCTCTATCTGTCTCTCTGTCTATCTATCTATTTGTCTATCTTTAATTTTCAGTCTTGTCGTAAACTATAATGTTAATCCTCTTCCTCTTGCATTGCTAACATACACAACACTGGCACAAGGAGATGAGGATGTCGTATACAGAGAGAGGCATTACTATAAACACCTTCTGCCCGCCTCACAAAAGCCCTTCCCCTCACACCAAGCGCCCTCATTGCAAAGAGAGAGAGAAGGGAGAGAAAAAGAACAAATGAATGATAGGGAATTATATCTGATTATAGTTGAGACAGTAGAGGAGAGGGAGAGAGTGCCAGGAATAACGAATGTGAAGAAATTAGATCAGGCGCTAGACAATGTGATTAGGAAAGGTGTTGAACAAGGCGTGATAGACGTATTACGAACTGAAAGTAAGAAGACTGGAACCAAGAGGAGGAAGAGGAACAATGACAAAACGCGGCGTAAGAAGTGGGAAAGAGGAAGAGGAAGAAGGGAAAGAATAGAATTACCGCTCGGCTGAGGATGTTGCACGAGAGAGAGAGAGAGAGACAGAGAGAGACAGAGAGAGGCAGAGACAGACAGACACAGACAGACAGACAGACAGAAATAAAGAAAAAAAACGAAAGAAAGAAAAATAAATAAAGAAAAAGAACTAACTAAATGAATAAGTAAATTTAGAAAGAAGAAAGAAAAAGAAAGAAAGAAAGAAAGTAGGACAGACAGACAGACAGACAGACAGACAGACACTTATCACTATCAATGCCTATCACTTCACTATCTACCGTTCCGTTCATCCGCTTCGCTCACCGTGAAAGGAGAAACTCAAGTATAATGTTAGCCAAGGGAGGGCCGGCTTGCTCTCATCCATCGTCCGTATAATGAGTTCACCAATATTTGCGTTTTTATTTCCGCACTTTCTTCACCCATGTAAACACTATCATTTCACTTGACTTCCCCTTTCCCCCTTCACCCACCTCTCCTCTCCCCATTCACCCATTAGCTACCCTCTTCTCCCTTCCCTTCTCCTGCATTCTCCTCCGTCTTCCTTCTCTCTATCATCATATTTCCTCCTTCTTTCCTTTCCTCTATTCTTCTCTCCTCATTCTCGCTCTCCTCTTCATCCTTCTTCCCACCTTTCCTCCCATCCCTTCTCCCCCTTCTCTTCCATCTTCCTTCACTCCTTCTTTCCTTTCCTTCCTTCTTCCCTTCCCATTCTCACTCTCCTCTCCATTCTTCTTCCCATCTTTCCTCTACCCCTCCCATTCCTTCTCCCTCTTCCCTCCCTCCCTCCCTCCTTTCTCCTCCATAAGCGCTCAAGTGAGAGGAAGCTTTTCTCCTCTGCACTGGTGTGAATCTGAGTGGAAGAGATTATAGGAGGAGGAGGAGGAGGAGGAGGAGGAGGAGGAGGAGGAGGTAGAACGTATAGCGAAGATGGTTGTGGTGGAAGACGAGGAGGAGCAAAACGATAAGGAGGAGGAGGAGGAAGAGGAGGAGGAGGAGGAAGCAGTAGAGCGAAGAGGAGGAACTAGCAGGCCGTGAGTAGAAGTAATTGAGTTGAAGATTGAAAGAGGGATAAAGAGGAAGAAAGGAAAAGAGAAAAGCAGAATTAACGTGAAAAAAAAAACTAGAAAACCCCAAAATAAAATAAAAAGATAAAACGTCATGAAGAAGAAGCACGATAAAACTACGTGAAAGAATTAAAAGAATGCAGAAAAGAGTAAAGAAATAAAGAGATTGAGTAAAAGAAGTGAAATAAGAAGGAAAACGATGCAGAAAAGACGAAAAAGTGAGAAAGTGAAATAGTTTAGAAAGAAAGAAAGAATGAAAAAGAGATAGAAGAGAAGAAGAGAAGGAGAGGAGGCGTGAAGATAAACGAGTGCAGAGAAGAAAAGAGAATGAAGTGGCGTGGAGAGAAAGAAAGAAGGGAGGAAAGAAAGAAAAGAAGAAGAGTAAGGAGAGGAGGTCTGGAGAGAAAAGAGTGCAGAGAAGAAAAAGGAGAATGAAATGGCGTGGAAAGAAAGAAAGAAAGAAAGAAAGAAAGAAAGAAAGGAAAGAGGAAAAAGGTTAGAAGGGGAGGTCCAGAGATAAATGGTGTTGAAATAAAAAAAAGAAAGATAGAAAGAAAGAAAGAAGGTGAGAAGAGGAGGTCCGGAAAGGAATGAACGAGGCGAAGGAAAACGTGATAATTAAGAGGAACGGAATAAAGACATGAAGGAGCGAAGGGGAACCAATGCAAGTTCTCCGTGACCAATTGCAGTGACCTTGAAGGGGAAGAAGAAGAAGAAGAAGAAGAAGAAGAAGAAGAAGAAGAAGAAGAAGAAGAAGAAGAAGAAGAAGAAGAAGAAAAATTGCAGAGGAAGAAAAATGAACTGGACAAAATGAAACAGACAATAGGAGAGAGAGAGAGAGAGAGGTGCCGTAAAAAAGTAAGAGGGCGTAACAATCCTCTTCCTCTTCTCACTCTTCCTTTCATGCACACTTACCTCCCACGTCTTCTCCTCTTCCTCCTCCTCCTCCTCCTCCTCCTCCTCCTCTCAGGTGTGAATGTCCGACTCACCTGAAAATTAAAAAGAGAAAAAAAAGGTGAGAAAAGTATGAAAAAAAGTTAATAAGCAAGTGTGTGTGTGTGTGTGTGTGTGTGTGTGTGTGTGTGTGTGTGTGTGTGTGTGTGTGTGTGTGTTCTTTTAATTCATTCGAGATAAAAATGTCACGTCCACGCACTATTGTATTATTCCTTCTATTTATATATAATAACAATTTACATACACGACTTAATTTAGCGAAGTATTCCATTCATCCATTGTTTGAGGTGTGTGTGTGTGTGTGTGTGTGTGTGTGTGTGTGTGTGTGTGTGTGTGTGTGTGTGTGTGTGTGTGTGTGTGTGTGTGTGTGTGTGTGTTTCTTCCTTCTCCTTTTCTCCATTCCCTCCCTCCCTTTCTTCCATTCGTATTTTTCTCTCCCTTCTTTTAATTTCTCTCCTTCGGTTTCTTCCTTCCCTCCTCTCCTTCCTTCTCCTTTTCTCCATTCCCTCCCTTCCATTCTTCTTCCATTCGTATTTTTCTCTCCCTTCTTTTAATTTATCTCCTTTAGTTTCTTTCTTTCCTCCTCTCCTTCCTTCTCCTTTTCTCCATTCCCTCCCTTCCATTCTTCTTCCATTCGTATTTTTCTCTCCCTTCTTTTAATTTCTCCCCTCCCACCTCTTCCTTCCTCCCTTTCTCCGTCCTTCCATCCGTTTCTTCCTCTCCCTCCCCAATGAATGTCTCGGCCTCCTTCCCTCCTTCCTCCTGGTGGTCATCTCCTCCCCATAAAGTCTCCCAAAGAACGTAAATCTTCGTGTTCGTTCTCCCCACAAACCGGATCCTCCCCATACGTCCTCCCCACAACACCTCCATCGCCCTGGTTACGCTTCCCCTTATCCCCCCTTCACCCCTTCCCTCACGCACTCCATAATTCTGCATAACTGCTTCTTACATGTTTTTACTCTACATATATTTGCTCATAATTCTTTTTGCATCTCATTTCTTCACTTTACTTCCCATTTTCTTCTTTGCTGTCCTTTATTTGTCTTTATTTCCTTTACTTTCATTTTTTCCCTTATCTCCCTCATTTGCTTCTCTTTTCTTTACTTCCCATTTCCTTCTTTTTTATCTCTTTGCTGTCCTTTGTTTCTCTTAATTTCCTTCACTTCCAGTTTTTCCCTTATCAGACTTCATCTCTTAATTTTCATACTTCATCACCGACGCTTCTCTTAAATCTTCATACTTTTCTCCTCTTAACCCGGTAGCAGCGAGGGGCCAAATTTGTGGCTTTAACCGTGTACCAGCGATGGGTCAAATATTTGCCCCGATACAAAACCCCCAAAATTGATGATGCATAAACCGATCACAAATGCGTTGATATATAATATGAAATGGTTTGCGTGAGTGATGATTTTTTCTCATTATTTTCGCTTAGAGGAACCTTTAAGAAACATGATCCCGGCAGGTACAGGGTTAATCTTCGTTTCTTCCTCCGCAGGGCTTCCCCATAACACTAATATATAACTGTTTCGTTCACTCACGCTTCCTCTCAATCCTCCATAATATCTGTCTCAGGTCCTTTACTCAATCTTCAGAAATTTCTCATAACCCCCAAAATTGTTCTGTTCTCCCACACTTCCCTTAATACTACATGATCATACTTCTCATGGAATCCTGCTCTTCCCCCCCCCCCACACACACACCTTAAGATTTCCTACATATTTAAACTTCCTAGGCTTTTTTTGTATCTTTTTGGTATCTCCTGATCCATTATCTTTGAATTCCTTAACACATAACACATGAAACAACAACACATAACACAACAAAACACACAACTTGGCGTCATTCTCTGAACTACAAAACCTCCCAACATCACATTAATAACTTTACCCAAGCCTAGAAACCCCCTGACCCATAACTTCTGTACTCCATAATACAAAACACATAACAAAATACAAAACATGACCATTCTCTAAACTTCAAAACCTCCCAACATAACATTCATAA
>NC_066560.1:9735641-9770641 GCF_024679095.1 Eriocheir sinensis
TCCTTCTTTCTTACTTTCCTTTATCTTTTTTTCCTATTTCCCGCCTTTTTGCTTTTCTTCCAAACTTCCTTTCTTTCTTCTCTTATTCTCCGTCTGATCTAACTCCTATTTTTTTCCTCCTGGTCTGCTTCTCTTCCCTATTTTCCTCCTGCTCTGCCTTCCCCTTCCCTATTTTCCTCTTCTCCTGCTTTCCCTTCTTTATTTTTTCCTCTTATCTCTTCCCTTTTTCCTCCTTCTCTGTTTCCAGTTCCTCTTTACCATCTTCCCTCCTCTTCTTTCCCCTCCTCTTTTCTCTTCTTCCCTCCCTACGACCCTCCCTCTTCTCCCCCTCTTCTTTCCTCTCTAACACCTTCCTTCCTCTTCCCCTCTATTTCCCTTTCCCCCCTTCATTATACTTCACCTTTTTCCTCCTCCCACCTTCCTCTCCTATATTTTCCTCCTGCCCACCTCTCCTCCTCATTCCCCCATTAAGGTAGCACTATGGAAGGAGGGCTCAGGTGAGTTAGGTAAGCGGACGAACATCATGCCAATTAAGGTAAGGTGGAGGAAGATCAGGGCAGGTCAGGAAGGAAGGGTCAAGAGGGAGGAAGAGGCAGGTGGGAAAGAGTGAGAGGTAGGAAGGTAAGGGAGGTTGTGAGGGGAGGTAAGGGAGAGTAGAGAGGGGAGAGAGGGAGGGAGTGAGGGAGGCCGAGGCAGGTTGGTGAGGGCGGGTAGCGGTGTGTGGCGCCGGAGGGAAGGGACGGAACGGTGCCCCGGTGATGGTGATGGTGATGGTGTGTGTGTGTGTGTGTGTGTGTGTGTGTGTGTGTGTGTGTGTGTGTGTGTGTGTGTGTCCGTTTGCAGGTCACCACCACCATAACCACCACCACCACCACAAGCAACACCACCGCCACCATAGCCATCACCACCACCGTCACCACAAGGGGCTAGAGACAGAGCGTCATCCGGGAGCATTTTGTGGTTACACCTCCATTATTCTCTCTCTCTCTCTCTCTCTCTCTCTCTCTCTCTCTCTCTCTCTCTCTCTCTCTCTCTCTCTCTCTTTCTCTTTCTCTTTCTCTTTTTTGGATGAGGCATGCTTGGGTTGCTGTATCGTTTTCACCAACTCCTCCTCCTCCTCCTCTTCTTCTTCTTCCTCTTCCTCCTCATCTTCCGCATCCTCCTCATCTTCCGAATTACTCGCGAGATTGCAGAGACACCGCGAATATTATACCATCACTGAGGACGCGGCCGGATGAGGAACGACTTTTAATATTGGAAAACCGACGACTACGAGAAGATCTGATTTAGGTCTTCAAGTACCCAAACAAGTTCAGTAGCGTCGAATAATACAGGTTTTTAGTGAGGCCCAAAATAATCTGTGAACCAGTAATAACGGGCAACCGGCTCAGGATGCATGCAGTACAGACTTCTGACTGACTATCGGGGAGCATATGCCGGGGGACGCGTGGCTTCACTCACTCCGACGGTCGCCACAACCAAGCCACCACGCCGCTACCCTTCCTTTCCAAGCCATTCCATACAGCTCCCCTTCCATTCTCAGCCATTCCATACAGCTGCCCTTCCATTCCAAGCAACTACCCTTCCATTCCTAGCCATTCCAAGCAACTACCCATCCATTCCTAATCATTCCATACAGTTACCCTTCCATTCTCAGCCATTCCATACAGCTGCCCTTCTCATTCCAACCATTCCATACAGCTGCCCTTTCCATTCCTAGCCATTCCATACAACTGCCCTTCCATTCCAACCATTCCATACAGCTGCCCTTCCATTCCAACTATTCCATACAGATGCCCTTTCCATTCCTAGCCATTCCATGCAGCTGCCCTTCCATTCCTTGCTATTCCATTCAGTTACCCTTCCCATTCCAAGCCATTCCACGCAGCTACAGCCTTCCCATTCCAAGCCATTCCATACAGCTGCCTCCCCATTCCTACCATTCCATATAGCTACCCCCCATTCCTATCCATCCCATACAGCTACCCTTCCCATTCCAAGCCATTCCCTTCCCTACCCATTCCACTTCCAGATATCGGTAGGTGTTAATTCTTGAACCGAGTTATCCGCTACCTAAATAAGCTTCCTGGCGAATTAGTTAGTGCAGAAGACGATGAACTCATTTAAATAGTACTGCGTTGACCGTTACGTTATCGGGTCAGGGGTGAGGTGACCGTTCCCGCACGTTCTTATACAGTTAGTCAGTGCCTTAATACCTTCCGCGCGTCACTCAAGAACCGGATCAGTAGCATAAGTAACCCGAAATTGACCTCTCTTTCGGCCGCCTCCTTGGATTCTTTTTAGGAGCAGCGAGTAGCGGGCTTTTTTTTTATTATTGTTTCCTTTTTTTGTGCCTTGAGCTGCTTCCTTTATTGTAAAAAAAAAAAAATAAATAAATAAATAAAGCGGGAAGTCTCGTTATAAGGACGTGGAGTTTTGGTTGCCTGCTCTTACATGCTTCCTCCTCCCTCCTTTTCCTCCTCCTCCTGTTCCTCTTTCTTCTCTTCTTTTCCTCCCACTCCAAAAGACTTTCGGTTGCCCGCCCTTCCATCTTTCCTCCTCCTCCTCCTCCTCCTCCTCCTCCCAAGAAGACAAACACATTACCCCCCACAGTGTAATCTTACCTCCGCCCTCTCCTCCTCTTCGTCTTCATATCCCTCACTGCCTCCAGCTCCTCCTCCTCCTCCTCCTCCTCCTCCTCCTCCCTCACCCCCCCTTCTCACCTTGACCTCCCCCTCGGTACACACGTCTGGCTCTCTATCAAGCACCCCTTACCTTTAATTATCAGCAAGGTAAGCACAACAAACACACCCGGACCTCGTGCTAGTCTCTGCGCGTCACGCTAACTCGATACCGATGAAGGAAATCGAAAGAATGGGATAATTTGAAGTGTTTGTGTGGAACGAAATATGCATGGTACGACAGTTTGAAGTATCTGTCTGCGATGTTAACAGCAGTGATAGTGGATACGATATCTAAGAAAAAAATGTGTGCCGTTTGAAGTGTTGTGTTATTGAAAAGTGTGTGAGAGAGAGAGAGAGAGAGAGAGAGAGAGAGAGAGAGAGAGAGAGAGAGAGAGAGAGAGAGAGAGAGAGAGAGTTCACGTAGCAACAGGTAATCGACTGTGAAAAAAGTATTTTCTAAAAGGTCTTGGAAAGAAATTAAGCGAATAGTGACTAGGCGGGTTAGGAGGAGGAGGAGGAGGAGGAGGAGGAGGAGGAGAAATCAAGGCAAGATACGCTCAAGAATGTTGGGTTTTACTCGACAAACTCAAAATTAAATGAACAATGAAATTATTAAAAAGATAAACTTTATACGTGACTGTGTGTGTGTGTGTGTGTGTGTGTGTGTGTGTGTGTGTGTGTGTGAGAGAGAGAGAGAGAGAGAGAGAGAGAGAGAGAGAGATGGAATGCGTAAAGTGTAGAAAGGCGGGCTTGAGGGCGGGCGGCGGGCGGTGGGAAGGAGGTAAGGGAGAGAGGAGGGAGGGAGGGAGAGAGAAAGAGGTCACACGTCCTCAGCCCTCGTGGTCCTATATTCTCTGGGAGTCACGTTCCCTCTCTCCCTCCCTCTTTTTTTCCCTCCTTCCTTTCCTTCTCCTTCCATCCTTATTCCCCATTTCGTTCTCCTTCTCTTATTCCTTCGTTTCTGTCCATACATCCATTCTTCATATGTGTAGTGCTTTCTCTCTCTCTCTCTCTCTCTCTCTCTCTCTCTCTCTCTCTCTCTCTCTCTCTCCCCCAACGTCCTACAATCATCTTTTTTTCCTCTCTCTCACTCTCTTACGTTCTTTCTCTCCCGTCATCCTTCTCCCCTTCCCTTCATCATCCAAGCAATCTTTCCTTTCCCCTTCTCATCCATTCATCCATTTTTTCTTTATTTTCTTTAACCATTATCTCATCCTTCTCCAATTCATACCTATACTGAGATTGGAAGGTAGACGGATAGATAGAAATTGATTGATGTATATATAGAGATAGATAGATAGATAGATAGACAGACGGGTACGTGGGGAAAATTTACCTGTTAATTGATTGTAAATGAAAGGAAAATAAGAGGAAATTTGATGTAATGAGCGCAAGAGGTTGATGTGGATTGAAATAGACGGATGTTGCGGTTATTCAGAGAGAGAGAGAGAGAGAGAGAGAGAGAGAGAGAGAGAGAGAGAGAGAGAGATTGTCTTTTGTTTTAGTTTTTGTGTCATCTGTTCTCCCTTATTCTCTCATTCTCTCTCTCTCTCTCTCTCTCTCTCTCTCTCTCTCTCTCTCTCTCTCTATCTATCTATCTATCTATCTACTTGTCTATCTTCATCTATATCTTTATCAATTAGTCTATCTATCTATCATTATCTTCATTAACCTCTTTTTTTTCTTTTTCCCTTCCCTTTCTCTTACTTTCTTTCCTATTAACGAGTGGGCTTTTTTTTTTTGCCTCTGTTTCTTTCCCCTTAACTACTTCCGTTGCTGTAAGAAAAATATAAACACTTCCTATTTCCCCTTTTCCCTATTTTCCCTCCACATCTCGCAGCTCACGTCCTCAGGCACCTCCATTCTCACCTTTTTTTCCCTTCCATACTTTCATTCCACATTTCCGTTCTTATTTTCCTTCCCCTTCCTCTCTTACCTTGCTATTTTTTCCCCCCATCTTATCCTTCATTTCCTTTCTTTCTTAGTCCTACAATCTCCCTCCACACACTGCTAACTCTCCTGCCTTATCTCTCTCTCTCCTTCACTCTTTTCCTCTCCTTCCACTCTCCCCTCCTTCCTTATATTCCCCTCCTATTTTCTTTCTTAGTCCTACAATCTCCCTCCACACACTGCTAACTCTCCTGCCTTATCTCTCTCTCCCCTTCACTCTCTTCCTCTCCTTCCTTTCTCCCCATTTCCCTATATTCTCCTCCTATTTTCTTTCTTAGTCCTACAATCTCCCTCCACACACTGCTAACCCTCCTGCCTTATCTCTCTCTCCCCTTCACTCTCTTCCCCTCCTTAAACTCTCCCCTCCTTCCCTCCCTCCTGTTTATTGCCGGAACTCCTGAAGCTTCACACACTCAGGCATCATTCGCCTTCCTGCGTGACGGAAAGTTTGTCCTCCCACTCGTGAACGTCGGGGCAAAAACGATGGACAAAAAATAACATTGAGGTAAATAAAACGAGGGAGCTGTGTCCTTCATGTGTCCTCAGAAGATACAAACAGACAGACATAGATAGACAGACAGGTAAATAGATACAGAGAGAATATAATACAGTAAGTAGTTTATATAATTGAATAAACACTTCTGGATGTGCGTGAGAGAGAGAGAGAGAGAGAGAGAGAGAGAGAGAGAGAGAGAGAGAGAGAGAGAGAGAGACTGTGATACGTTCTCCTGTTGTGATGGACGTTGTTGGTAAAATCTAGAACGTATTGTCAAGCTAACGTTATTGTGTTGCAAAGTGTTGGGCATTGTGTTGTGATGTGTATGTATGTGTGTGTGTGTGTGTGTGTGTGTGTGTGTGTGTGTGTGTGTGTGTGTGTGTCATCATTTATTCACCTCATTCACTGACTCGCATTCATGTTTTTTTTTATTATTGTTTACTTTTCTTGTTTATTGTTTGTTTTTGTTGTTTATCATTCTTGTTTATTGATTATAAGACCGAAGCAATACAACGGACCGGGGGGACATTTGACACCACAGGGGGGAGGGGAGGGGGGAAGAGAGAGAGAGAGAGAGAGAGAGAGAGAGTAAATAGCAAAGAGGAATGACCACCGGGTACGCCAACTTACCTCACGTAGGACCGCAAAAAAAGGAGAAGGAAGAGGAGGAGGAGGAGGATTAGCTGGGAGGAAGTGTTTTGTACGTGGAGGAGGAGGAGAAGAAGGAGGAGGAGGAGGAGGAGGAAGATGGCTACGAAGGAAGTGTTGTGTTTGGATGGGTTATCAAAGGTTATGGTTGAGGTAGCGTGAGAAATGGTAGACAGGTAAGGAGGCAGGTGAGGGAGGCAGGGACGGAGGGAGAGAGAGGTAGGGAGGTAGGTAGAGAAGTAGAGAGAGGTTGACATGTAGGAATTGAAACACGCGTGTCTGTGTAGGCGTGCGTGTATGTATACGTTCGTGTGTGTGTGTGTGTGTGTGTGTGTGTGTGAAAGCAATGTAATCCACAAGGACAAATAAATTATCTCTGCTTTACAGAAGAACAAGAGAGAGAGAGAGAGAGAGAGAGAGAGAGAGAGAGAGAGAGAGAGAGAGAGAGAGAGAGAGAGAGAGAGAGAGAGAGAGAGATTCACACTCACACACACACACACACACACACACACACACACTCTTACCCACCCACCCCCACACACACACACACTCACTTACACCCCCCTACACACACTCACCCCTTCCCCCCACACGCACTCACTTACAGCCCCCCTACACACACTCCCCTTCCCCCCACACGCACGCAATTTATATGGGAGTGAACTTTAGGTTTGTCACTATAAAAGGTTGGCTCGGGAAAGTGTCGCGTCACGGCGTCAGACAATACAGGTAGAAAGGCAGGTGAGGAAAAAGGTGTGGCGGGGCGGTGGGAGGCGACAGGTGGGGCGAGGGAGGAAGAGAGAGGACGTGTGGGGAGGATTATAAGGAAAGGGGAGAAAAAAAGGGGGTTGGAAATGCTCCGTGTGACTGCGTGAAGGATCTGAACGAAGAAAGGAAGGAAGAGAAGTTTATAATGAAGGAAAAAGAAGAATGAAAAGAAAGAAAGAGAAAAGGGAATAGGTTGCAGATGTTTGTGGTGGAAAGGAACGAAAATAGGAAGGAGAGGAAAGGAAGCTTAAAATGAAAGTATGAAAGAGTGGAAAAGGTAGTTAGAGTGGAGGGAATAGCAAGTGATCCGTGTGTGTTTGTAGTGGAAAGGGACGAAGAAAGGGAGGAAAAGGAGAGGAAGGAAAGTGATCCCAATGTGTTTGTGTGTGGAGGAAAGGAACAAAGAAAGGAAGGAAAAGAAGGGCAGTTTAAAATAGAAGCATGAAAAGAGAGAGAAATGGAAGTAAGAATGAGGAAAGTTGAAATGGAGGTTTGAAATGATTGAAAGCAAAATAAAAAAAGAAAATTAATGAAATGGAAGTAGGAAGAGAGTGGGAAAGAAAGTGAAAATGGAAAATAAGTTGAAATGAAAGTATAGGAAGAGCGGAAAAGGAAAGTAGGATTGGGAAAACAATAGAAGTATGAGAAAAAGTGAAAAGTGAAGTAAGAATTTAAAAAAAAATGAAATGGAAGTATAAGAACTGAAAAAAAAAATAACAATGGAAAACTAAGTGAAATGGAAGTATGAAAAGAGTGGGAAAGGGAAACAAAAATAAAAAGAAAAGAAAAAAAAGTACCAAAAAAAAAAGAAATGGAGGTGAGACTGAAAAATAAAACAGGTTATAACAGGTAGAGAGAGAAAAGACCAGGTGTGAAAGAAGGTATAGAACAGGTCTGGCAGGTGTGTACGAAAAGGGTGACAGACAGGTAGGAAGGTGTGTGGGTGTGTGGGTGTGTGGATGGTGATGGTGGTGGGGGTGGGGGGGGAGAGGGATGGGGGGTCAAAATCTACCTCCATTCATTTCCCTTTCCTTCTCTCTTCTACTCTTTCTCCTATCCTATCCTTTCCTTCTAATTCTTTTCCTCTCTCCTATCTTTCCATCTTTCTTCTCTATCTCCATTCATTTTATCCTCCAGTCCATCCTTCCCTATTTCCTTCCTTCCTTTCCTTCTCTCTCTCTACTACCCTTTCCCTTACCCTATCCTTCCTCACCTATTCTTTTCCTATCTCCTAATCTATCCATCTCTCCTCTCCTCTCCTTCTCTCGGTTGTGGAGGGAGAAATGGAGAGAGAGAGGGAGGAAAAGGAAGAGAGAGGGGATGGAGGAGGTAGAGATGATGTATACGTGAAGGAGGTGATGGGGATGATGGTGGTGATGATGATAGTGATGATGGTGAGGAGGTTGGTAGTAGTAGTAGTAGTAGTAGTAGTAGTAGTAGTAGTAGTAGTGTTAATCAAGGTGACGTAACACATGACAGAGAACAAAAAAACGGCCCCTTGTGATAGCAAAGTAACGGAATGACAGGGAGTGGTTGTGTTTGTTTTGAAGGACGGGAGGAAGGGAAGGGCTAGGCTGTCACGGCGAGAGAGAGAGAGGATGACGATAGAATAATTGAAAAGGGAAGAGAAACAAACGGAGAGAGAGAGAGAGAGAGAGAGAGAGAGAGAGAGAGAGAGAGAGAGAGAGAGAGAGAGAGAGAGAGAGAGAGAGAGAGAGAGAGAGAGAGAATGACGATAGAATAATTGAAAAAGGAAGAGAAACAAACGGAGAAATAACAAAACAAGAAGTAAAAAAATAAGAACAGAAAGAACTACAAAAACATGCATATAAACAGATAAACAGATAGACACAGATAGACAAACAGGAACAGGAACAAGATAAAGATAATGCTATATATTTACAGTGCATTATACAGTGAAATGGAAGGTGTTAGTAGTGAGATAGTGAAGGTTACGATACACTAAATTTTTGCTACGGTACCTTATGAGTGGAAGAAGAACGTGCATTAAGAGAAGAGATAAAGAGGAGGAGGAGGAGGAGGAAGAGAAGAGATGAGCAATGGAGGTGAAGTAGCAGAAATGGAGGAATTGAATGAGAGGAAGAAAAAGGAAAAAAAAAAGTTAAGAGAGGAAGAAGCAGTAAAAAGTTTGGGAGGAGGAATAGAACATAAGGAGAGAGAGAGGAGGGAGGAAGAGGAGGCAAGGGAAGAGGAAAGGAGGGGCAAGAAGAGGAGATGGGAGGAGTAGCAGAGATACGACAGGAGGGAAGAATAGAAGGAATGCACGTCAGAGAGGGGGAGAAGGAAGAAGAGGGAGGAGGAAGGAGAGGGAGGATAAAAGGAAAAAATTGGGGAACGGATGAAGGGCGCGGAAGAACGAAGAAGCAAAAATATTATAAGATGGAGAGTGAGAAAGACGGAGAGAGTAAGGAAGAGGAAGGAAGGGAGGAAAGTGAAGGAGGGAAGGGGTGTGACGGAAAAATGAGGGATAGAGAGGGAGAAGGAGGGAGGTAGGGAGATATGTAACAAAAAAAAGAGAAGAGGGGGGAGAGAAGGAGGGAGATAAACAACTGAGGAAACTACAGATGGGAATATGAGAGAAAGAAGAGAAGGAAGGGAGGGAAAGAAAAGAAAAGGAAAATATGATGAGAAAGAGAAATAGAGTGGAAGGAATGAGGAGGAGGGAAAAAAAAGAGGGAAAAGTATGCAGATGATAAAGAAAGGAAGAGGTTAGAGAAGATAAAGAGGAAAAGGGAGAGGGTTAAAAAGTAGTGAAGGAGAGTAAGAAAAAACGAAGAGAAAGGAGAAAAGAGGAGAGAAAAAGAGGAAAAATTTGAGGAGAGGTGAAGCGTGTATGAGAGGAAAAGGGAGGAGAAATAAGAGAGGAAAGAGAAGAGGCATGAGGAAAGAGAGGAAAGTAGGAAGGGGAAAAGGGGAAGCTTGAGAAGAGGTAGGTAAGGTAGTGAGGAAGAGAAGGATGAGGAAAGGGAGGAAGGGGAAGAAGGGAGGCGTGAGGAAAGGTAGAAGAGGTGTGTCGAGACGTGAGGAGAGGGAGGAAAGGTAGGAAGGGGAGAAACATGATGAGAGGTAGAGAGGGGAAGAGGAGAGACGTGAGGAGAGGGAGGAAAGGTAGGGAGGAAGGGGAGAAGGATGAGGAGAGGGGAGAGAAGGTAGGGAGGTAGGGAGAGGGATGAAAGGTAGGGAGGTATGGAGAGGCGTGATGGGAGGGAGGAAAGGTGGGGAGGAAAGATAGGGAAGTAGGGAGAGGCGTTATGGGAGGGAGGGAAAAGGGGAGGTATGGAGAGGCGTGATCGGAGGGAGGAAAGGTAGGGAGGAAGGGGAGAGGCGTTATGGGAGAGAGGGAAGGTAGGGAGAGACATGACGGGAGGGAGGAAAGGAGGGGAGGAAAGGTAGGGAGGAAGGAAGAGGCGTGATGAGAGGGAGGAAAGGAGGGGAGGTATATGGAGAGGCGTGATGGGAGGGAGGAAAGGTGGGGAGTTAACGGGGAAGGGCGCGGCGTAAGCGATACTACATACATCCGGATTGATGCTGTAGTTTCCTCCCTCTCTCCCCCTCCCTTCTCTCCCTTCCTCCCTTCCCTCCTCTCTACTTTCATTCCTCCTTCCTTCTTCCAGAGATCCTTCCTTCTCGACATGTTTCTCTTCCACTCCATACTTCCTTTCTCCTCTTTTCCTCCTTCCTCCTCTCTGTACCTCCTCCTATCCGTCCTTCCTTCACCTCCATACTTCCTCCTTTCCTCCAGACCTCCTTCCTTCTCGATATGTTTCTCTTCCACTCCATACTGTCTCTCTCCTCTTTTCCTCCTTTCTCCTCTCTGTACCTCCTCCTTCACATCCATACTTTCTTCCCCCTCTTTTTCTTCCTCCTCTCTGTACCTCCCCCTTCCTCTCCGTACCTCACTCTTTCTCCCCATACTTTCTTCCTCCTTCTCTCTGTTCTTCCTCACCTCCGTACCTCCTCCCTTCTCTCCATATCTCCCCTTATATCCACTCTCTTCTCTCCTCCAACTGACGAAGATAAGGAAAAAAAAGAGATATGAGGAGGAGAAGGAGGAGGATGAGAACCAGGAAAAACAGCACCAGTAGAAGAAGAAAAAAAGAGGAGGAGGAGGAGGAGGAGGAGGAGGAGGAGGAGGAGGAGGAGATAATAGAGGATGTTGTAATGAGGCGTAATTGTGATATCTCGTTCGTTATCTTTGCATCGGTTTGTTTTATCTGTACACTGCAATGGGGGGGATCTTGTCTGTCTGTCTGTCTGTCTGTCTATGTGTGTGTCTATGTCTGTCTGTGAAAAGTAGTGTCTGTCTGTGTGGTTTGTTTGTCTGGCTTGGTATCAGTGTGTGTGTGTGTGTGTGTGTGTGTGTGTGTGTGTGTGTGTGTGTGTGTCTGGATAGATGGATGGTTTGTTGTCCAGCTGCATATATGGTTTTCATTCCCCTCCCCTTCTCTCTCTCTCTCTCTCTCTCTCTCTCTCTCTCTCTCTCTCTCTCTCTCTCTCTCTCTCTCTCTCTGTATAGATAGATAGACGGATAAACAGATTGATAGGTAGATAGGTAGATGCTGATGATGACGATGATGACAGTGATGATGAAAAGAAGAATGTGCTGATGATGATAGTAATAATATTAGTAAAAATAATAATAATAAAAAAAAAAAATAATAATATTAATAATAATGATAATAATAATACCTATTACTATATTTCCTGAAAATGCATGATGACACACACACACACACACACACACACACACACACATTTGCAAGTTATTTAATCGGCATGTCCGTACGCTGTCCTGTGTGTGTGTGTGTGTGTGTGTGTGTGTGTGTGTGTGTGTGTGTGTGTTTGCGTACGTGTGAGTATGTAGGTGTGTGCGTGCGTGCGTATGTGAGCGCGCTAGTGTGTATGTCTGTGTGCTTTACCTGTTTGGATGGCCGGCGGAAGGAGGGGGAGGAGGAGGAGGAAGGAAGAAAGGAAGGAAGGAAGGAAGGAAGGAAGGAAGGAAGGAAGGAAGACAGGAAGGAAGAAGGAAGGAAGGAAGGAAGGAAGGAAGGAAGGAACGTCGGAAAGAAGGTCGGAGGAGGAGGAGGAGGAGGAGGGAAGCCCATTACCCTCTACCTTACCTACCCCGTTGAACTCACCTGTAAATTCTCGCAGGTAACACGCCGATGGACGCACACACACACGCACACACGCACCTCAGCCACCAACACAGGGCACAGGGCCACTCCTTCGACCCTCCCTGTGGCACCCCGGAGCTGGCACTGAGGGGGGGGCGAGGCGTCGAGATCACCTAACACACCTGGGCCACACTTGAGCGTACGTCCGTCCAGCACATCCACAGGTAGACTGATTCTCTTTTACCTCGCCGCGAGTCTTCTCTCTCAGGTGCGTCCGGATTTCACGGGCGGCGGCGGGGCGTGAAATATGCACCCCCTGTTAGCTAGCCGGCCGGTTGCTCGCTCTCATCTGGTTTCTGTGTGTGGATTTTAAACTTTGGGTGTCGTGTGGGTATACTAGGGTGCTGTGTGTGTGTGTGTGTGTGTGTGTGTGTGTGTGTAGGTAGTTAGGTAGGTGGGTGGGTAGTGATCAGACAGTTGGATTTCGTTTCGCATTCCTTCCTCGCTGATATTCTTCTGTATTATTTCGTCTGTTCATGGAAGAAGAGGAAGAAAAAGAGGAGGAGGAGGAGGAGGAGGTGGAGCTGGTGCTTTAGGAGAAAGAACACCCTAAAGTTAATCCGGCATTTGATGAAGAGAAAAAAAGAGGATTAGGAGAAGCAAGAGAGTAGGAAAATAATATGAGAAAAAGAGAGGAGACAGAAGAAGGAGGAGGAGGAGGAGGAGGAGGCGAGTGAGCTTGACTGAATTTGGTCATCTTGAGTGGTCAGTCTGTGTACTCCTCCCTCCCTCCCTCTTTTCTCTCCCCTCCCTGCTTACCTCCTTCTCTCCCTCCTTCCCTCCCTTCCTTCCTTCCTTCCTTCCCTTTATTATTTTCTTCCTCCTACCATTATTTCTTCCTTCATTAATTAGTTCATGTTTTTTTCCTTATTCATCCCTTCCTTTCTTCTTCTATTCCTCCCTTATTAACTTTCTCTCCCCCCTTCTCTCCCTCCCTCTCTCCCTCCCTCCCTTGTTCCATAGATTACTGATTCCATTCCTCCTCCTCTCATGAACAGTCCGGTAACTATGTCTTCTTCTTCTTCTTCTTCTTCTTCTTCTTCTTCTTCTTCTGTTTGCTTGCCACACCTTCCATTATCCCATCCTTTGTTCCCTTTTTCCACCTCTTCCTCTTGGTAATCCTCCCCCTCCTCCTCCTCCTCCTCCTCCTCCAACTCAACGCTTCTCAAGGTTACATTTTTTCCCCTCAATTAAAACGTTCAAAAAACATCTCAGTAAACATATTTTTGGGGGTGCTGTGTTTTTATGTGCGTTCCACCTTGTTAGTGTTGTTATTGTTGTTTGCGTTGCGTATTATTTCGCTCGAGAAGGAGGAAAGGATGAGGCACGGGTGAAGTGTGTGTTTTGTTTGTGTTTGGTTGTGAGTTTCCGTCCGTGTTGTTGGTTTTGTCTTCGAATTTTGTGTCATTTATATTTTTGTTTCTCTATATTTTTTGTGTGCTGTTTGTTCTTCATATTTCATTCCTCTTCTCGTTCTTGTCCTTGTTCTTCTTCTTCTTCTTCTTCCTAGACTCTCCCTCTTCTTCTTCCTGTCTCTCCTTCCCTTCTTCCTATTCTTTTTTCTTCCTCTTTCTCGTCTTTTTCTCTTTTTCTTCCTCTTTCCCTTTTCTTCTTCTTCTCTGTTCTTTGTTCCTTATATTTTCTAGTAATTTCTTTTTATTAACATCTGTGCTCGTCTTTTTGGTGCTTTTCTTATTGCAATCTATAACTAACTAATCTATTCTTCGTTCCTTATATTTTCCAGGTATTTCATTGTATTAACTTGTATGCTTGTCTTTTTTGTGCTTTTCTTATTCCAATCTATAACTAACTAATCTATTCTTCGTTCCTTATATTTTCCAGGTATTTCTTTTTATTAACTTGTATGCTTGTCTTTTTTGTGCTTTTCTTATTCCAATCTATAAATAAATAATCTATTCTGCGTTCTTTATTTTTCTATTTACTTCTTGTCATTAACTTCTATGCTTGTCTTTTTGGTTCTTTTCTTATTCCAATATGTAACTAACTAATCTATTTTTCTTTCCTTATGTTTTCTAGTTATTTCTTTTCATTAATTTGTGTGCTTGTCTTTTTGGTACTTTTCTTATTCCAAACTATAACTAACTAATCTATCCTTTGTTCCTTTTATTTTCTCGTTATTTCTTTTATTAACTTGTATGCTCGTCTTTTGGGTCCTTTTCTTATTCCAATTTATAACTAACTCATCTATTCTTCTTTCCGTATTTTTCTATTTACTTCTTTTCATTAACTTCTATGCTCATCTTTTCAGTACTTTCCTTACTCCAATTTATAACTAACTAATCTCTCCTTCGTTCCTTTTATTTTCTAGTTATTTTTTTTATTAACTTGTACGCCCCTCTTTTTGGTGCTATTCTTATTCCAATCTATAACTAACTAATCTATTCTTCGTTCCTTATTTTCGAGGTATTTCTTTTATTAACTTCTATGCCTGTCTTTTTTAGTGCTTCTCTTATTCCAGTTTATAACTAACTAATCTATTTTTCTCTCATATTTTTCTAGTTATTTCTTTTTATTAACTTCTATGCTTGTCTTTTTGGTGCTTCTCTTATTCCAATCTATAACTAACTAATCTATTCTTTCCCTATTTTTCCAGATATTTCTTTTTATTAATTCTTATGCTCGTCTTTTGGGCACTTTTCTTATTCCAATCAATAATTAACTAATCTATTCTTTCCTTATATTTTCTAGTTATTTCTTTTCATTAACTTCTATGCTCGTCTTTTTGGGTTCTTTTCTTATTCCAGTTTATAACTAACTAATCTATTTCTCATTCCTTATATTTTCTTGCTATTTCTTTTTATTAACTTCTATGCTTGTCTTTTTTGGTGCTTTTCTGATTCCAATTTATAACTAACTTATCTATTCTTCTTTCCATATTTTTCTATTTACTTCTTTTCATTAACTTCTATTGTCGTCTTTTTAGTACTTTTCTTATTCCAATTTATAACTAACTAGTCTATTTTTCTTTCCTTATATTTTCTAGTTATTTCTTTTAATTAACTTCTATGCCTGTCTTTTTGGTTCTTTTTCTAATTCCAATCTGTAACTAAGTAATCTATTCCTCGTCCCACATTCTTATTTCTTTTTATTAACTTCTATGCCTGTCTTTTTGGTACTTTTCTTATTCCAATTTATAACTAACTAATTAACTTGTATGTTTGTCTTTTTTGTGCTTTTCTTATTCCAAGCTATAACTAACTAATCTATTCTTCTTTCCTTATTTTTCCAGGTATTTCTTTTTATTAACTTCTATGCTCGTCTTTTTTGGTACTTTTCTTATTCCAATCTATAAGTAACAAATCTATTTTTCTTTCCTTATATTTTTCTAGTTATTTCTTTTTATTAACTAGTATGCTTGTCTTTTTTGGTTCTTTTCTTATTCCAATCTATAACTAACTAATCTATTCTTTCTTATTTTCCCTGTTATTTCTTTTCATTAACTTCTAAGCTCGTTTATTGGGGGTTCTTTTCTTATTCCAATTTATAACTAACTAATCTATTCCTCGTTTTTTTATTTTTTAGTTATTTCTTTTCATTAACTTCTATCCCTGTCTTTTTCTTATTCCAATTTATAACTAACTAATCTATTTTTCTTTCTCTATATTCATTAACTTCTTTGTTTGTCTTCTTTAGTGCTTTTCTTATTTCAATTTATAAGTAACTAATATATTAAATGTTCCATATTTTCGAGCAATTTTTTTTATTAACTTCTATGCCTCTCTTTTTTAGTGCTTTTCTTATTCCAATTTATAACTAACTAATCTATTCTTCTTTCCTTATTTTTCTAGTTATTTCTTTTTATTAAATTCTATACTTATCTTTTTTGGTACTTTTCTTATTCCAATCTATAACTAACTAATCTATTTTTCTTTCCTTATATTTTTTTCTAGTTATTTCTTTTTATTAACTTCTATGCTTCTCTTTTTGGTGCTTCTTTTATTCCAATCTATAACTAACTAATCTATCCTTTACTTATTTTTCCAGATATTTCTTATTATTAATTCGTATGCTCGTCTTTTGGGTACTTTTCTTATTCCAATCAATAACTAACTAATCTATTCTTTTCTTATATTTTCTAGTTATTTCTTTTCATTAACTTCTATGCTCGTCTTTTTGTTTTCTTTTCTTATTCAAATTTATAACTAATCTATTCCTTGTTCCTTATATTTTCTAGCTATTTATTTTTATTAACTTGTATGCCTGTCTTTTTGGTGCTTTTCTTATTCCAATTTATAACTAACTAATCTATTCTTCTTTCCATATTTTTCTATTTACTTCTTTTCATAAACTTCTATGCTCGATTTTCAGTACTTTCCTTATTGCAATCTATAACTAACTAATCTATTCTTCGTTCCTTATTTTTCTAGATTTTTTTTTATTAACCTCTATGCTCGTCTTTTTTTATTCTTTTCATATTCCAAATTATAACTAACTAATCTAATTATCGTTTCTTATTTTTCCAGGTATTTCTTTTTATTAACTTGTATGCTTGTCCTTTTTGGTGCTTTTCTTATTCCAATTTATAACTAACTAATCTATTCTTCTTTCCATATTTTTCTATTTACTTCTTTTCATTAACTTCTATGCTCGTCTTTTTGGTAGTTTTCTTTATTGCAATCTATAACTAACTAATCTATTCTTCGTTCCTTATTTTTCTAGTTATTTATTTTATTAACCTCTGTCCTCGTCTTTTTAGTGCTTTTCTTATTCCAATCAATAACTAACTAATCTATTCTTTCCTTATTTTTCTAGTTATTTCTTTTCATTAACTTTTATGCTTGTCTCTTGGGGTTCTTTTCTTATTCCAATTTACAACTAATTAATCTATTCCTCTTTTCTTATATTTTCTAGCTATTTCTTTTTATTAACTTGTATGCTTGTCTTTTTTGGTGCTTTTCTTATTCCAATCTATAACTAACTAATCTATTCTTCTTTCTTTATATTTTTTTAGTTATTTCTTTTCATTAACCCTTATGGTTGTCTTTTTTTTTTTTTTCTTATTCCAATCTATAACTAACTAATCTATTCTTTCCTTACTTTTCCAAGTATTTCTTTTCATTAACTTTTATGCCCGTCTTTTTGGTACTTTTCTTGTTCCAATTTATAACTAAGTAGTTTATTCCTCGTTTCTTATATTTTCTAGTCATTTCTTTTTATTAACTTGTATTTTTTATTAACTTGTATGCTGTCTTTTTTGTGCTTTTCTTATTCCAATCTATAACTAACTAATCTATTCTGCGTTCCTTATTTTTCTAGTTTTTTATTATTAACTTCTTTGCCTGTCTTTTTTTGTGCTTTTTTTTATTCCAATTTATAACTAACTAATCAATTTTTCTTTCCTTATATTTCCTAGTTATTTTTATTAATTAACTTTCATGCTTTTCTTTTTTGGTGCTTTTTTTATTCCAATTTATAAGTAACTAATCTATTCTTCTTTCCATATTTTTCTATTTACTTTTTTTTATTAACTTATATGCTCCTCTTTTTGGTACTTTTCTTTATTCCAATCTATAACTAACTAATCTATTCTTCGTTCCTTATTTTTCTAGTTATTTCTTTTCATTAACTTGTATGCTTGTCTTTTTTAGTGCCTTTCTTATTCTAATTTATAAGTAACTAATCTATTTTTCTTTCCTTATATTTTCTAGTTATTTCTTTTAGTTAACTTCTATGCTTGACTTTTTGGTGCTTTTCTTATTTTTCTATTTACTTCTTTTCATTAACTTCTATGCTCGTCTTTTTGGTACTTTTATTATTCCAATCTATAACTAAATAATCTATTTTTCTTTCCTTATATTTTCTAGTTATTTATTATTATCTTATATGCTTGTCTTTTTGGTTCTTTTCTAATGCCAATCTATAATTTACTAATCTATTCCTCGTTCCTTATATTATTTTGTTATTACTTTTTATCAACGTTTATGCTCGTCTTTTTGGTGCTTTTCTTATTCCAATCTATAACTTACTAATCTATTTTTTCCTATTTTTCCAGGTATTTCTTTTTATTAACTTGTATACTTGTCTTTTTGGTACTTTTCTCATTCCAATCTATAACTAACTAATCTATTCTTCGTTCCTTATTTTTCTAGCCTTTGTGCTCGTCTTTTTAATGCTTTTCTTATTCCAATTTATAACTAACTAATCTATTCTTCTTTCCATATTTTGTACTTATTTCTTTTTATTAACTTCTATGCCTGTCTTTTTTGGTGCTGTTCGTATTCCTATCTATAACTAACTGATCTATTCTTCTTTCCATATTTTTCTAGTTATTTATTTTATTAACTTATATGCTCGTCTTTTTGGTGCTTTTCTTATTCCAATTTGTAACTAACTAATCTATTCTTCTTTCCTTATATTTCCAGGTATTTATTTTTATTAACTTCTTTGCTCGTCTTTTTTGGTACTTTTCTGTTTACACTCTATAAGTAACTAATCTATTTTCTTTCCTTATATCTTTCTAGTTATTTCTTTTTATTAATTTGTATGCTTGTCTTTTTTGGTTCTTTTCTTATTCCAATCTATAACTAACTAATTTATCCTTCGTTCCTTATTTGTCTAGTTATTTCTTTTCATTAACTTGTATGCTTGTCTTATTTTGTGCTTTTTTTATTCCAATTTTTAACTAACTAATCTATCCTTCGTTCTTTATTTTTCTAGTTATTTCTTTTCATTAGCTTATATGCTTGTCTTTTTTAGTGCTTTTTTTATTCTAATTTATAACTAATCTATTCTTTGTTCCTTATTTTCAAGGTATTTCTTTTATTAACTACTATGCTTGTCTTTTTTGGTTCTTTGCTTATTCCAATCTATAAATAATTAATCTATTTTTTGCTCCTTATTTTTATCTATTTACTTCTTTTTATTATTTTGTATGCTTGTCTTTTTTGGTTCTTTTCTTATTCCAATTTATAACTAACTAATCTATTCCTTCCTTATTTTTCCAGGTATTTCTTTTTATTATTTCTGTGCCTGTTTTTTTGTACTTTTCTTATTCCATTTATAATTAACTAATCTATTCATCGTTCCTTATATTTTCTAGTCATCTCTTTTTATTAACTTGTATGCTTGTCTTTTTGGTGCTGTTCTTATTGCAATCTATAACTAACTAATCTATTCTTCCCTTATTTTTCCAGGTATTTCTTTTCATTAACTTCTATGCTTGTCTTTTTGGTACTTTTCTTATTCCAATTTATAACTAACTAATCTATTCATCGTTCCTTATATTTTCTAGTCATCTCTTTTTATTAACTTGATTTTATTAACTATAAAAAGAAATAGCTAGAAAATATAATGAAAAGAAATAATGAAAAATATAAGGAACGAAGAATAGATTAGTCAGCTATAGATTGGAATAAGAAAAAAACCCAAAAAGAAAAGCATAGAGTTTAATAAAAAGAAATAACTATAAAAATAAGGAACGAAGGATGGATTAGTTAGTTATAGATTGGAATAAGAAAAGAACCTAAAAAGACAAGCATAGAAATTAATAAAAGAAATAACTAGAAAATATAAGGAACGAAGAATAGATTAGTTAGTTATAAATTGGAATAAGAAAAGCACTAAAAAGACGAGCACAGAGGTTAATAAAAGAAATAAATTGAACAATAATTAACAAAGAATAGATTAGTTAGTTATAGATTGCAATAAAGAAAAGCACAAAAAGACATGCAAGTTAATGAAAAAGAAATAAAAAGAAATAAAGAAAAATAAGGAACGAAGAATAGTTTAGTTAGTTATAATTAACTTGTATGCCTGTCTTTTTTAGTGCTTTTCTTATTCCAATTTATAATCTAACTAATCTATTCTTCTTTCCTTATTTTTCTAGTTATTTCTTTTTATTTACTTCTATGGTCGTCTTTTTTGGTACTCTTCTTATTCCAATCTATAAGTAACTAATCTATTTTTCTTTCCTTATATTTTTCTTTTTATTAACTTCTATGCTTTTCTTTTTGGTGCTGTTCTTATTCCAATCTATAACTAACTAATCTAATTTTCTTTCCTTATTTTCCTGGCTATTTCTTTTTATTAATTTGTATGCTTGTCTTTTTAGGTGCTTTTCTTACTCCAATTTATAACTAACTAATCTATTCTTCTTTCCATATTTTTCTATTTACTTCTTTTCATTAACTTCTATGCTCGTCTTTTTGGTATTTTTTTTTATTCCAATCTATAACTAATTATTCTATTCTTCGTTCCTTATTTTCTAGTTAATTCTTTATTAACCTCTGTGCACGTCTTTTTAGTGCTTTCTTATTTCAATCTTGAAATAACTAATTTATTCTTCGTTCCTTATTTTTCTAGTTATTTCTTTTCATTAACTTCTATGCTTGTCTTTTTGGTACTTTTCTTATTCTAATATATAACTAACTAATCTATCCTTCGCTCCTTATTTTTCTAGTTATTTCTTTTCATTAACTTGTATGCTTGTCTTTTTTAGTGCTTTTCTTATTCCAATCTATAGTTAACTAATCTATTCTTCGTTCCTTATTTTCGAGGTATTTCTTTTATTAACTTCTATGCCTGTTTTTTTAATGCTTTTCTTATTTCAGTTTATAACTAACTAATCTATTTTTCTTTCCTTATTTTTCTTCTTATTTCTTTTATTAACTTGTGTGCTTTTTGGTGCTGTTCTTATTTCAATCTATAACTAACTAATCTATTCTTTCCTTATTTTTTATAATTATTTCTTTTTATTAACTTGTGTGCTTGTCTTTTTTGCTACTTTTCTTATTCCAATCTATAACTAACTAATTTATTTCTCTTTCCTTATATTTTTCTAGTTATTTATTTTTATTTACTTCTATGCTTGTCTTTTGGTGCTGTTTTTATTGCAATCTATATATAACTAATTTATTTTTCGTTCCTTATATTTTCTAGTCATTTCTTTTTATTAACTTGTATGCTTGTCTTTTTTTGGTGCTTTTTCTTATTCCAATTTATAAATAACTAATTTATTCTTTCCTTATTTTTCCAGATACTTCTTTTTATTAATTCGTATGCTCGTCTGTTGGGTACTTTTCTTATTCCAATCTGTAACTAAATAATGATACTAATCTATCCTTCGTTCCTTATTTTCTAGTTATTTTCCGTTGTTGATTAACTTGTACGCTTGTATTCTTTAGATCTTTTTTTTATTCCAATTTATTACTAACTAATCTATTCTTTCCTCATTTTCCCAGGTATTTGTTTTCATTAACTTCTATGCTCGTCTTTTTGGGTTCTTTTCTTATTCCAATTTATAAATAACTAATCTATTCCTCGTTCTTTATTTTCTAGTTATTTCTTTTCATTAACTTCTATGCCTGTCTTTTTTGGTACTTTTCTTATTCCAATTTATAACTAACTAATCTATTTTTCTTTCTTTATATTTTCTAGTTATTTCTTTTCATTAACTTCTATGCTTGTCTTTTTTTCTTCTCCTTATTCCAATCTATAACTAACTAATGTATCCTTCGTTCCTTATTTTTCTAGTTATTTCTTTTCATTAAATTGTTCCTTGTCTTTTTTAGTGATTTTCTTATTTCAGTTTATAAGTAACTAATCTATTCTTCGTTCCTTATTTTTGAGGTATTTCTTTTATAAGATTGGAATAAAAAAATAGTACCAAAAAAGACGAGCATATAAGTTAATAAAAAGAAATACCTGGGAAAATAAGGAAAGAAGAATAGATTAGTTAGTTATAAATTGGAATAAGAAAAGCACTAAAAAAGACAGGGATAGAAGTTAATGAAAAGAAATAACTAGAAAAATATGGGACGTGGAATTGATTAGTTAGTTATAGATTGGAATAAGAAAAAACCCGAAAAGACAAGCATAGAAGTTAATTAAAAGAAATAACTAGAAAATATAAGGAAAGAAAAATAGATTAGTTAGTTATAAATTGGAATAAGAAAAGTACCAAAACGACGAGCATAGAAGTTTATGAAAAGAAATAAAAAGAAAAACAAGGAACGAAGAATAGAGTAGTTAGTTATAAATTAGAATAAGAAAAGAACTAAAAAAGACGTGCACAGAGGTTAATAAAAGAAATATATAGAAAAATAAGGAAAGAATAGAATAGTTAGTTAAAGATTGGAATAAAAAAAGAACCAAAAAAGACAGGCATACAAGATAATAAAAAGAAGTAAATAGAAAAAAATAAGGAGCAAAAAATAGATTAGTTAGTTATACATTGGAATAAAAAAAGACGAGCATAAAGTTAATAAAAGAAATAACTAGAAAATATAAGGAACGAAGGATAGATTAGTTACTTATAGATTGGAATAAAAAAAGCACTAAAAAAGACAGGCATAGAAGTTAATAAAAATAAATAACTAGAAAAATAAGGAACGAAGAATAGATTAGTTACTTATAAATTGGAATAAGAAAAGCACTAAAAAGACAAGCATACAATTTATAAAAATAAGTCAATAGAAAAATAAGGAAAGAATAGATTAGTTAGTTACAAATTGCAATAAGAAAAGAACCAAAAAAGACAAGCATACAAGTTAATAAAAAGAAATACCTAGACAAATAAGGAAAGAATAGATTATTTAGTTATAGATTGGAATAAGAAAAGTACCAAAAAGACGAGTACAAAAGTTAATAAAAAGAAATAACTAGAAAAATAAGGAACGAAAAGAAGATTAGTTATTTATAAATTGGAATAAGGAAAGTACTAAAAAATGAGCATAGAAGTTAATGAAAAGAAGTAAATAGAAAAATATGGAAAGAATAGATTAGTTAGTTATGAATTGGAATAAAAAAAGACAAGCATACAAGTTAATAAAAAGAAATAGCTAGAAAATATAAGGAACGAGGAATAGATTAGTTAGTTATAAATTGGAATAAGAAAAGAACCCAAAAAGACGAGCATAGAAGTTAATTAAAAGATATAACTAGAAAAATAAGGAAAGAATAGATTAGTTAGTTATAAATTGGAATAAGAAAACTGCCAAAAAGACGAGCATAGAAGTTAATGAAAAGAAATAACTAGAAAAATGTAAGGAAAGAAAAACGGATTAGTTAGTTAGTTGGAATAAGAAAAGCACTATAGGAAACAAGCATAGAAGTTAATAAAAGAAATACTTTGAAAGTAAGGAACGAAGAATAGATTAGTTAGTTATAAATTGGTATAAGCAAAGAACCAAAAAAGACCAGCATAGAAGTTAATGAAAAGAAATAACTAGAAAATATAAGGAAAGAAAAATAGATTAGTTAGTTATTGATTGGAAAAAGAAAAGTACCCAAAAGACGAGCATACGAATTAATAAATAGAAATATCTGGAAAAATAAGGATGGAATTTATTAGTTATTTATAGATTGGTATAAGAAAAAGCACCAAAAAAAGACAAGCATACAAGTTAGTGAAAAGAAATAAATAGAAAAATAAGGAATGAAGAATAGATTAGTTAGTTATAGATTGGAATAAGAAAAGACTAATAACTAGAAAAATAAGGAACGAAGAGTAGATTAGTTAGTTATATATAGATTGGAATAAAGAAAAGAACTAAAAAGACGAGCATAGAATTTAATGAAAATAAGTAAATAGAAAAATATGGAAGGGCGAATAGATTAGTTACTTATAAATAGAATAAGAAAAGCACCAAAAAAGAGAAGCATACAAGTTAATGAAAAGAAATAACTAGAAAAATAAGGAACGAAGAATAGATTAATTAGTTATAGATTGGAATAAAGAAAAGTACCAAAAAGACGAGCTTACAAGTTAATAAAAGAAGTAAATAGAAAAATATGGAAAGAAGAATAGATTAGTTACTTATAAATTGGAATAAGAAAAGCACCAAAAAATACAAGCGTAGAAGTTAATTAAAAGAAATAACTAGAAAATGTAAGGAAAGAAAAATTGATTAGTTAGTTATAAATTGGAATAAGAAAAGCACAAAAAATGATGGGCATAGAAGTTAAAAAAAAAACTAGAAAAATAAGGAACGCAGAATAGATTAGTTAGTTATAGATTGGAATAAGAAAAGCACAAAAAAGACAGCATACAAGTTAATAAAAAGAAATACCTGGAAAATATAAGGAACGAAGAATAGATTAATTAGTTATAGATTGCAATAAGAATAGCACCAAAAAGACAGGCATACAAGTTAGTAAAAAGAAATGACTAGAAAATATAAGGAACGAAGAATAGATTACTTAGTTATAAATTGTTATAAGAAAAGTACCAAAATGACAGGAACAGACGTTAATGAAAATAAATACCTGGAAAAATAAGGGAAGAATAGATGAGTTAGTTATAAATTGGAATAAGAAAAGCACCAAAAAGACGAGCATAGAAATAATAAAAAGAAATACCTGGAAAAATAAGGGAAGAATAGATGAGTTAGTTATAAATTGGAATAAGAAAAGCTCCAAAAAGACTAACACAGAAATAATAAAAAGAAATACCTTGGAAAATAAGGAAAGAATAGTTTATTTAGTTATAAATTGGAATAAGAAAAGCACCAAGAAGACAAGCATACAGGTTAATAAAAAGAAATAACTGGAAAAACAAGGAAAGAATAGATTAGTTAGTTATAAATTGGAATAAGAAAAGTACCAAAAAGACGAGGACACAAGTTAATAAAAAGAAATTACTAGAAAATATAAGGAAAGAAAAATAGATTAGTTAGTTACAGACAGGAATAAGAAAAGCACTAAAAAAGACAGGCATAAAAGTTAATGAAAAGAAATAACTAGAAAATATAAGGAACGAATAAAAGATTAGTTGGTTGTAAATTGGAATAAGAAAAGCACTAAAAAGACGAGCAAAGAGGTTAATAAAAGGAATAACTAGAAAAATAAGGAAGAAATAATAGATTAGTTAGTTATTGAATGCAATAAGAACAGCGCCAAAAAGACGAGCATAGAAGTTAATAAAAAAATAACTTGTAAAATAAGGAACGAAGAATAGATTAGTTAGTTATAGATTGGAATAAGAAAAGCACCAAAAAGACAAGCATTGAAGTTAATAAAAAGAAATAACTAGGAAAATATAAGGAAAAAAGAATAGATTAGTTAGTAATAGATTGAAATAAGAAAAGTACCAAAAAGACGAGCATAGAAGTTAAGGAAAAGAAATACCTGGAAAAGGAAGGAAAGAATAGATTAGTTAGTTATAAACTGCAATAAGAAAAACACCAAAAAGACGAGCATACAAGTTAATTCAATAAATAACTAGAAAATAAAAGGAACGCAGGATAGATTACTTAGTTATAGATTGGAATAAGGAAGGTACTAAAAAGACGAGCATAGAAGTATATAGAAAAATATGGAAAGGCGAATAAATTAGTTAGTTATAAATTGGAATAAGAAAAGCACCAAAAAAGACAAGCATACAAGTTAATAAAAAGAAATAGCTAGAAAATATAAGGAAAGAGGATTAGATTAATTAATTATAAATTGGTATAAGAAAAGAACCCAAGGAGACGAGCATAGAAGTTAATGAAAAGAAATAACTAGAAAAAATAAGGAAAGAATAGATTAGTTAGTTATTGATTGGAATAAGAAAAACACTAAAAAGGAGAGGCATAGAAGTTAATAAGAGAAATACCTCGAAAATATGGAACGAAGAATAGATTAGTTACTTATAAATTGAAATACGAAAAGCATTAAAAAAGACAAGCATAAAAGTTAATGAAAGAAATAACTAGAAAATATAGAAAAATAAAAATATATTAGATAGTTATGAATTGGAATAAGAGAAGTACCAAAAAAGACAGGCATTGAAGTTAATGAAAAGAAATAACTAGAAAATAAAAAACGAGGAATAGACTAGTTAGTTATAAATGGGAATAAGGAAAGAACTCAAAAAGACGAGCATAGAAGTTAATGAAAAGAAATACCTGGGAAAATAAGGAAAGAATGGATTAGTTAGTTATAGATTGGAATAAGAAAAGAACCAAAAAAGACAAGCATGCAAGTTAATTTAAGAAATAACTAGAAAATATAAGGAACGAAGGATAGATTACTTAGTTATATATTGGAATAAGAAAAGTACCAAAAAAGACGAGCATAGAAGTTAATAAAAAGAAATACCTGGAAAAATAAGGAAAGAAGAATAGATTAGTTAGTTATAAATTGGAATAAGAAAAGCACAAAAAGACAGCATACAAGTTAATAAAAAGAAATACCTGAAAATAAGGAACAAAGAATAGATTAGTTAGTTATAGATTGGAATAAGAAAAGTACAAAAAAGACGAGCATACAAGTTAATAAAAAGAAATAACTAGAAAATATAAGGAAAGAAAAATAGATTAGTTACTTATAAATTGGAATGAGAACATCACCAAAAAGACAAGCAAAGAAATTAATGAAAAGAAGTAAATAGAAAAATAAGGAACGCAGAGTATATTAGTTAGTTATAGATTGGAATAAGAACAGCACCAAAAAGACGAGCAGAGAGGTTAATAAAAAGAAATACCTGGAAAATATAAGGAACGAAGATTAGATTAGTTGGTTATAGAGTGGAATAAGAAAAGCAGAAAAAAGACAAGCATAGAAGTTAATAAAAAGAAATACCTGGAAAATATAAGGAACGAAGAATAGATTAGTTAGTTATAGATTGCTGTAAGAAAAGCACCAAAAAGACGAGCATAGATGTTAATAAAAAAGAAATGACTAGAAAATATAAAGAACGAAGAATAGGTTACTTAGTTGTAAATTGGAATAAGAAAAGCACTTATTTCGCTGCATTCATCGTCAACAAACGAAAACCCTTATGCATTATCCCAACTACAATAAAAAAAATACTGATGAGTGCCCGAAACACACACACACACACACACTCACACACACACACACACACACACACACACACACACATATATATATATATATATATATATATATATATATATATATATATATATATATATATATATATATATATATATATATATATATATATATATATATATATATATATATATATATATATATATATATATATATATATATATATATATCTGCCTGGGAGGAACCAGGTCACCTGCACCCAAAACCACCCGCATTGCCGACCTGGACTTTGAGGCGACGGTGGTTGATAGTATTATCAACCACAAGCTCTGTTAGCTTCAGAATATGTGTAGGAAGGTTTGTAATATTAAATAAAGATGGTTGTCAGCCACAGTCATTGGCGGGGTGGGGCCAATGAATTGCTTTGTGAAAGGATATGAGAGAATATACCGCTCACAACGCAACTCGAATAGATGGAGGCCCGTAGTAGTAGTAGTAGTAGTAGTAGTAGTAGGTATTGTTGTAAAAATAATGGACGTGGTAGTAGTAATAATTTTTGCTTGCGAGTCATGTGTGGGCGAGATGGCTTGTGCCGAGACGCGAGTTTCTCTCTCTGTGTCAACAGTGCTCTCCTCCCCCTCTCTCCTTCCTCCCTCACTCACTCGCTCCCTCTCGTCTGGGCCTGCCTCCATCTCTCCCTCCGTTCGTCTCTCTCATACCATCCTCGACCCCCTTCCTTCCAAGTTCCTTTCGATTCTCTCTCTCTCTCTCTCTCTCTCTCTCTCTCTCTCTCTCTCTCTCTCTCTCTCTCTCACACACACACACACACACACTCACTGATCGACTTTTTGACTGAGTTTTCACCGGAAGTGGAAGCGATCGCCTTTCTCGTTCAGTTCATAATTAATATTCGTGCCCAGAAATTATCGAGTTTTTATTCCACTACTGCGGAAAATATGAGAGAGAGTGGGTGGCAAGGAGGAGGAGGAGAGAGAAAGAGAAGAAGGAAGAGGAGGACGATGAGAACGAGGAGGAGAAGAAGATGAAAAAAAGAGAGGAGAAGGGGGAGGAGGATGAAGAGCAGAAGGAGAAGAAGAAGAAGAAGAAGAAGAAGAAGAAGAAGAAGAAGAAGAAGAAGAAGAAGAAGAAGTAGAACTAGTAGTAGAAGAAGGAAAAGAGAAAAAGAAGGGAGAGAAGAAGGAGGAAGATCAAGAGGAGGAGGAGGAGGAGGAGGAGGAAGAGGAGGAATGAGTTGCAGCAAAACAGAAAAATCTCTGAGAACTCCCCCGATGAAAGGAGAAAGTACTCGAGAGGTAGAGAAAAAAAAACGGAGAAAAGAAAGTTATTTGCTGCCCAGATGAAGCTTCGTTTTCTCTTTGACTGTGTGTGTGTGTGTGTGTGTGTGTGTGTGTGTGTGTGTGTGTGTGTGTGTGTGTGTGTGTGTGTGTGGAACAGGTGGTTTTATGTACCCTGGCAGCCATGTTTGTTTACACGTAGATGAGCTTCGATGGCTGTTTGTTTACATTGGAAGAGTTTGCAGCACACCTGGATACTAAAGAGAGAAAATAACAGATGTGGAAGAGGCCATGGTGGAGGTGGAGGGCAGACAGGTGTGTGGTGCGGCGTCCTCTCACCTGTGCTTTTCACCTGTCTGACTATAGGTGGCGTCGCTTCACCGAGGGGATAAGGGGGTGGAGGGGGAGGGGGTACTCATGACAAGAGGCACCTATGTCTTCCCTTTGTGGCAGCCTTGTCTATGAGTAATCTATTTTTAACCCGGAAGCAGCGACGGTCCAAATTTGCGGCTTTACCGTGTACCAGCGATGGGCCAAATTTCTGCCATGATATAAACCTCCCAAAATAGATGATGCATAAACTGATCACACATGCGTTGATATATATTATGAAATGGTTTGCGTGAGTGATGATTCTTTCTCATTATTTTACTTAGAGGGGCCTTTAACCTAACCTAACCTAACCTAAGTAACATGACCCCCGCAGCTACCGGGTTAACTTTACGGTTCAGGAGCTTGTGGTGAACGGTTTGATAGGTGGGGAGCTCGAAGGCAATATAAAGATCAATATCCTAACAGTTTGAGTCTGCTAATCTGTGGTCCCATTTCCCTCCACCCCTGGAACCCTGAAATTCCCCCCATGTTGAGAACCCTTGGTCTGTAGGTATCAGGTATCGGTCAGGTGTGTACTAGACAGGTGATCCTCTCCTATGCACTTTCCGCCAGGTTCTTTTACTCCTTTTCCTGTGTCTAATGGATTCTTTTCTTTTTTTTTTTTTTACAACAAAGGAGACAGCTCAAGGCACAAAAAAAGGAAACAATAATAATAAAAAGCCCGCTACTCGCTGCTCCTAAAAAGAATCCAAAGAGGTGACCGAAAGAGAGGTCAGTTTCGGGAGGAGAGGTGTCCCGATACCCTTGTTCTGTAACTCCTCTTGGTTTTGTTTTATTCTCGTTCTTGTTCTTCTTGCTCTTGTTTTTGTTGTTATTTGTCTTGTTCTTGTTCTTTTGGGCCGTTCTCTGCTTCTCATTCATTGTTCTACTACTAAGAGTGAAGAAGGTGAGAGAGAGAGAGAGAGAGAGAGAGAGAGAGAGAGAGAAAAGGGAGCCCAGAAGTGTGAGAGACTGGAAGAGAGCGTTTAAAATTAAGGGCGTGTAGTGACTGAGGTGAGGGAGAAGGAAGGGAGATGAAGCGGGTATGCAGGAAGACGTGTGGAGATGTGGAAAGGGGATGAGGGAGTAGGTGTGGATGGGGTGAGTGGGTGTGGGGGTTAAGGGGGGAGTATGAGGAGGTAGGGAGTAGGGAGGGAGTGAAGGAGGGAGCAGAGCAGTGCGCCAGGGGGTGAAAAGACCATGGTGGGAGTAATGGATGAAGGAGACGGAAGAGGAATGATTCTAGCGGGAACCTTCCATAACGAGAGACGCCAAAAAGTAATCCACTTAAAAACATATAAAGGTGAAGAAGATGAAGAAGAAGAAAAAGAAGAAGAATAACCTAGAAACATGGAAATGATAGCAACAGAAAGCCTATTGACTCATGACGAGGTTGCCCGCTCTGGTGATTTAATCTGCTCGACAGTCACCTGGTGCCCGCAGATCAGTTAAAAGCATTTCGTATTCAGTTTACTTCTGACACAACGAAGTAACGGTCGATTGGATGGAGATGATGATAACGATGAAGAAGAAGAAGAAGAAAGGGAAGAAGAGGAAGAGGAGAAGATGAGAGGGAAGAAGAGAAAGAGTAGAAGAAGAAAAAAAAAGAAGAAAAAGATGAAGATGAAAGTGGAAGAAGAGGAAGAGGGGGGGGGGGGGGGGAAATAGAAGAAGAAAAAAATAAGATGAAAAAGGACAACAACAACAACCACCACCACCACAATAACAACAATATCAACAACAACAACAACAAAAACAACAACAACAACAACAACAACAACAACATTACCAAAAACAACAACGAAAAGAAGAACAAAAAGAACAAAAAACAAGGACAACAAGAAGAAACAACTCCTCAGCCACAAGCATTTACCTACAACACTATATATATGATTTTTTTTTCCCTCCTATATTTTAACGTCATTTTCCTTAACTTTCGTCCTCTTCCTTATCATCACGCCTTAAAATTTTGCAGCTGTTGTTTACGTTCCTCTTGAATAATTCCTAAGTCTGGAAGTGTGTGTGTGTGTGTGTGTGTGTGTGTGTGTGTGTGTGTGTGTGTGTGTGTGTGTGTGTGTGTGTGTGTGTCAAATCCTCTCCTTGACGTGCAGGTCGTGGGAAGGGGCAGAAGAGGAGAAGGAAGAGGAGGAGGAGGAGGAGGGGGAAGAGGAGGAGGAAAAGAAGGAGAAATGAAGAGAAAGGCTTGAACGAATAGATGAACATAGGAACTTAGGAGGAGGAGGAGGAGGAGGAGGAGTGTAGGAGGAAGAAGAGAAATAAGGAGAGAAGAAAAAATTAAGGAAGGAAGAAGAAAATGTATGATTAAGGTAAAGATCAGGAAGAAATAAAAAGAAATGAAGAAAAAAAGAGACAGGGATAAGGATAGACAGAGAGAGAGAGAGAGAGAGGCTTGGTGAAAGGAAAAGAGAGAAAGGAGGTTCATCTTTGCTGCGTCAGTGTTTAGCCGTGGTCAGGGGTGCTGTCTCTCTCTCTCTCTCTCTCTCTCTCTCTCTCACATATACACTTTTTTCCCATCTATTCACATTTCTTAACATCACTCTGAAGAAAAAAAAAATCATAAGGCGCAATGTATTTTCTTTCCCAATAAAATATTACATAAAAATCAATTATAGTTCAGAAAAAAAAATCCTCATTGTTTCGAAGTGGCGTGAAACTGAATGAAATAACAGAAATTCGTGCATAGCCTTTCTTTTTTTTTTTTTTTTTTTTTTCTTATTTCATTATTATCAGATTCTCTTTTGTTCTGCCCGTAGTACAATCTCGGGCGAAGTATTGTGCGTTTCAATCATTATAGGTATTGTTTCCTTGTATCGCTTTATTTTGCTTTGTTCTATACCCGCTTCCATTCTCATCGTATTGTTGTGTGGAGGCGTGAGTCCTGGCCTATCACCATCACCACTATCACCACCACCACCACCGTTATCACCGTCATCATTATCAGGTCTAGTATTATCACGTCTATCGTCAGTATTATTTCTGTCAACACTTTCTTCTCCCTTTCGTTCCTGCCTCCTTCTGTTTCATTATCTTCTTTTTCTTCTTTATTTTCATCCTTCATTATCTTCGTCTTCATCATCATTGTTTTCTTCATCTTAATCATCGTCGTGATATTTTCTTTCTTTATCTTTATTTTTCTTCATCACCTTTTTTCTTCATTATCTTTTTCTTCTTTAGCTGTTTTATATTTATTTCCATCCTCATTTTTTTCTCCTCCTCCTCCTCATCATCATCATAATCATAGTCGTCATGTTCTCTTTTTTTTCATTATCTTTTTCTTCATTTTCCATATCTTCTTTATTTATTCCTTTTCTCTCCTCCTCCTTCCTCCTCCTCCTCCTCCAAAACTCGTAGTAATGGAGGATAATCAGCATTAAGAAATTGTACGTTTTTGTGTCCCGTTCGCCGCGTCACGTTTTCTTCGTCTCTGATTAGCGAGTGAAAGGCGTGACGGGTACTCTTCCTGAAGGTGGAGGTGGTGGTGGTGGTGGAGATGGTGGTGAATGAAGCAGGTGGAAGAAGGACGCTAAGAAGAGATTAATTGAAAGGTGTTGACGTAAAGAGAGAGAGAGAGAACGATAATGGCAACGATTAGAAAGGCGAAGGGATGATGAGTAGTGTTTTGGGTGGTGTTAGGACATAGGTGTTGCGTCATGCCTCGTAAAGTCTCTCTCTCTCTCTCTCTCTCTCTCTCTCTCTCTCTCTCTCTCTCTCTCATCGGCTGCTAACTAACGTGTCTTGATGGGTCGCTGGACTTTCACTGCCGTTCTGATCCTTTTCATCCTCCAGACAATATCAGTGAAGGATCATTGCATAGAGGAACCAACATAAAGTTTCCCCCCCCCCCTTTCTCTCTCTCTCTCTCTCTCTCTCTCTCTCTCTCTCTCTCTCTCTCTCTCTCTCTCTCTCTCTCTCTCTCTCTCTCTCTCTCTCTCTCTCTCTCTCTCTCTCTCTCTCTCTCTCTCTCTCTCTCTCTCTCTCTCTCTCTCTCTCTCTCTCTCTCTCTCTCTCTCTCTCTCTCTCTCTCTCTCTTTTATATAGAAGCACATTTAAGGACATTTTGATTCCGATATAGATAACACAGGGGGCTATACTCTCCCTAGCACCCTCAGATATTACGCCCTTGGACCACGCGATCTCAAAGTTAAAACCCAGACTCCGTATTTTCGGTTCTGGGCCATTTTCGTGCGCATTTCACCCAAGGTCTCGGATTATTGCAGACCCTCGTTAGCTTTCTGGTTCAGTGGAAAGAAGAGAAAAGAGAAGAAGAAAAGAAGTGAAAAGAGGAAAGTTTGTGAGTTCATGAATGTGTGACAGGAGTTTTCAGTGCGACAGTAATTCGTGTTTCTTACTGTTTTTGGTGTTTGTTGTTGTTGTTATTTCTTTCTGTTTTGGGTGTTTGTTATTTCTTACTGTTTTGGGTGTTTGATGTTGTTATTTCCTACTGTTATTGGTGTTTGGTGTTGTTATTTCTTACTGTGTTTGGTGTTTGGTGTTGTTATTGTTATTGTGTTGAGTGTGGTTGTGGTGGTAGTACATTTTAACTAATATTTGTTTGTTTTTGTTGTTGTTTTTGCTCTGGCTATACACAGAGATATGAGTAGATTACAAAAAGACCAGACTACAAAATCACCTCGTCTAAGCTTCCTCTCCCTGATCTTTCTTCCCGTCTGTGAAAAGAAGAAAGGAGAAAAGAAGAGAAGAAATGGAGAAAAGAAAAGAGGAAATTAAGAAAAGGAAGAAAGAAGAAACAACAAAAGAAGACGTGAAGAAAAGGAGAGAAGAAATGCGAAAAAAAGAGGAGAAATGGAGAAAAGAAAAGAAGAAATTAAGAAAAGGAAGAAAGAAGAAACAACAAAAGAAGAAGTGAAGAAAAGGAGAGAAGAAAGGAGAAAAAAGAAGAGGAGAAATGGAGAAAAGAAAAGAAGATACTAAAAAAAGGAAAAAAAGGAAGAAAAACAAAAGAAGTGAAGAAAAGGAGAGGAGATGAAAGAAGAGCAGAATAAAGAAGAAATGAAAAAAAGAAAATAAGAAAAGTTTGTGTTTGTGAGTGACAGAACAGATCATTTCCATAGTAGCATCTTGAAATTCTAACCCCTCATCTTTTTTCTTCCCTCGCCCAGACCTTCCTTCCCTTCTCTCCGTTCCTCCGGGACAATCTGAATCACCTCCTCGACTCTGGACGGAAGAAAAGAGTGAAAATAGTCTACGGTCCAAAGATACAATTTTCCTAGTCATGTAAGCTCGACGTACATTTTCTCTTATAGACGTTTCATGGATGCCTTGCTTATTTTACTCGCGTGGTTATGTTCACTGAGGAATAGTTATCTTGTTATTCTCTGTTTTCTGTATCTATATTATCATCATCATCATCATCATCATTATTATTATCAAGAACTTACATATCTTCCTTCTTTTTTCTGCTTTTTTTCTCTTAGCAGATATCACAAAACGTATGTAAATTGATATTTATTTGGTTAACTGTTAATATGTGTAGCAATAGTGTTGTTGATGATGATGATGACAGGGAAAGAACTGAAGACTTACTTGCAGGAAAAGGAAAGACAAGAAAAAAAGGAAATCTATCTTCGTTTTCTATCGCAGGAGTGGAAACAGCCAAAGAGGGGAGGCTTAGGAAAACAGCAAACTATGAACCAAACTCCAATCGATTCTTCATTCATTCATGTTTCTTACTGTTATTGACGTCTGGTGTTGTTATTGTTTGTGGTTGTGGTTGTGGTGGTAGTAATCGTATTGTTTTAGCTGGTATCACTATTTACGTTCTTATTGTTCATGTTTTCGCTAAAGTTACACATAAGTATATGAGATTACAAAATACCAAAGCCCGTATTCCTAAACCTTTCGGGGCCCAAGTACACGTATTTGACAAGGCTTTCGTAGGCAGGAGCAGGAGCAGTGAGTAGCGGGCTGTTTTTTTTATATATTTTTCTTTACGCCCTTGAACTGTCTCCTTTGCTGTAAAAAAAAAAAAAAAAAAAAAAAATCTCCAGGGGTAGTTTCATGACCCTGGTGGTAGTGTGACTCTTCTTCTGTACCATGAATGTGAAAAAAAGCATGAAAACTCAATTAATCTGTTTTTCGGCCTCTGGAAATTGTTGATGTGGGATGTGGAGGCGATTGAGAATACCAACCCAGATTACATGGAATTGGAATGGGAAGGTCGGCTGCGTGGAGGCTGCTGGGGTGGAGTAGGAGGGTGAGTGAAGCGACGTGCCCCCTGATGTATGGTCCCCCTTACATAGTAGACAACATATTACTTGGGAACTAATTAATCAACATACCCTTTAAAACACACATAACTCTGACGTATATGAATTAATTTTAAAGCTTTCTATCGCATCGGTTTTACTTTCTTCATTCATATACAAATAACATTCCTTTCATACGCCATCCTATTCCATTCATTTACTACCCCTTTCAATCATTCAACCATCATATTCCATTCTTACACTACCCCATTCATCCACATTATATTCCATCATCCACTTCTCTAGCCCATTCATCCACTTCACTCTCTCCCATTCATCCATTTCACTCTCTCCCATTCATCCAGCACCCTACCCCATTCATCCACTACCCTGCTCCATTCATCCAGTCCCCTTTTCCATTCATGTACTGACCTAATGTGTTTCCTGTTTTCCCCATTCAATAGTCTTTTAGAGGAGCAGTTAGTGGTGGTGGTGGTGGTGGTGAGGGAGGCGGTGGTGGAGAGTTACACGTCAATAAATATTGCCGCGTTGGAAGGACTCGTGGTGGTGGTGGTGGTGATGGTGGTGGTGATGGCGGTGGGGCGAGCAAGGTGAAAGGGTAC
>NC_066560.1:9773141-9790641 GCF_024679095.1 Eriocheir sinensis
TCTCTCTCTCTCTCACCTTCTTTCCTCCACCCTTTTACCCCTCCTCCCCCTTCCTCTTATCCACCCGAGATCCAGTGCGCAGAAACCAGTCTCACTTTGGGCGTGGCTTATCCGATATTATTATTATTATTATTATTATTATTATTATTATTATTATTATTAAGACGCTTAGTGACAATACATTTTTATCTCCCATTATCTACTTTTTCCATCTCTATCTCCTCCTCCTCCTCCTCCTTCTCCTCCTCCTCCTCCTCCTCCTCGTCCTCCTCCTTCTCCTCCTCGCCCTCTTCCACGGTGGTTATGTAAGAAATAACTCGAATATTTGCTCGTCCTTAAAGATTTGGGGTGTGGAGGGCGTGATGGTTCGGGAGGAGGAGGAGGAGGAGGGAATTTCTTAGGCATGATGATATATCCTACATGACCTCCCCTTCCGTGTGTGTGTGTGTGTGTGTGTGTGTGTGTGTGTGTGTGTGTGTGTTCTCTTTAGGTTGGTTCGGTCTCTTCCTTATGGCGCCATGAAGGAGAAGGAAGTGGAGGGAAAGAAGAAAGCTGGAGGAGGAGGAGGAGGAGGAGGAGGAGGGGGGGAAAAAGAAGAGAGGTAGGAGGAGGAGCAGGAGGAGGAGGAGGTGGTGGTGGTGGTTTGGAGAAGAAGAAGAAGAAGAAGAAGAAGAAAGAAAAAAAAGTAGAAAAAACAGAACAGCAGAAGAAACAGCCACAAAAACAAAGGAAATAAGTAAGAGGAAGGAAGAGGACGAGGAAGAGGAAGAGGAAGAGGAAGAGGAAGAGCAGGAGGAGGAAGTGGTGATGCTGGGATGGGCCTGAAGACTGCCCCATCTTTCCTCACTCTTCCCCTTCCTCCTCCTCCTCCTCCTCCTCCTCCTCCTCTTCCTCCTCCTCCCTCACGCTGCCCTCGTTTCCTTGGTTGGGTGAGGGGACAGGAAGGGAAGAGGGTTGTGGAGGAGAGGAAGGGAGGGGAGAGAGGGGAGGGGAAGGGAAGGGGAGAAGGAGGGGGAGGAAGAGAGGATGGTGAATACATTACCAAAAAAAAAAAAAAGAGGAAGATGTTGACCTACTATACCGTGTTCCTCTTTTTTTTTTTTTCCTCTTGGTTGAACTTCGAGTCTTAAGCAGGTGTGATTGTACTCTCCTTCCTCTTCTTTTCTTCTTCTTCTTTTTCTTCTTCTTCTTTGTGTCCTTTGTCTTGTTCTTGTTCTTTTTCGTCTTCTTCTTTTTCTTCTTCTTTGTGTCCTTTTTCTTGTTCTTGTTCTTTTTCGTCTTCTTCTTTTTCTTCTTCTGTCTTCTCTTTATCTTCGTCTAGTGTACTTTTCATATTCATTGTCTTCCCTTCCATTCCCTTCCTTTCCCTTCACTGCTTGTCCCTTCCTGTCCCTTCTCTCCTTCCCTTCACCTTCAGCCTCCTCCTCTCATCACATTTCCTCCCTTCTCTCTTCCCTTTTCTCTCCTTTCCTTCCTTTCCTTTAATTGTTCTTCCTCTTCTTTCTGTTCTCTGTTCTTCCTTTCCTGTTTTAACTTCTCCTCTCATCACATTTTCTCCCTTCTCTCTCTTTCCTTTACTCCCCTTCCTTTCCTTTAATTGTTCTTCCTCTTCTTTCTCTTCTCTGTTCTTCCTTTCCTGTTCTAACTTATCATCATATTTTCTCTCATATATCTTCCTTTCACTGTCTTTCCATTCCCTTCATTGTTTTCCTGTTTCTTCCTTTTCTTTCCTTTCCTTCGTTTCTTCCATTGTTCTTCTCCCTCTTTCTTTTCTCAGTCCTTCCTTTTCTGTTTTAATCTCCTCTCATCATCTCTAATCTCTTCCCTTCACAGTCTTCCCTTCCTCCCTCTTCTTTGTTTTTTCTTTTTTTTCCTCTTCTCTTTCCTTCTTTGTTTTTCTTGTTTTCCCCTTCTCCTTCCTTCCTTTTGCTTCTTCTGTTGTTCTTCCTTTCCTTTCCCCTCTTTATCCTTCCCTTTCATTTTTTTGCCTTTTCTCATCTGATTTTCTCCCTTATCTTCCTTTCATTCTCCATCCCTTCTTCTTTTATTTTTCTTACTTTTTCTTTCTTTTCTCCTTTCCCTTCAATATCTTTCTTTTTCTTTCCCTTCTCTTCTTTCCCTTCCATATTTTGCTTCTTTTCATCACCTCTTCCCCTTCATCTTTTCCCTTCCCTGTCCTTCCCATCATCTTCAACTCTCTTCCCATCCCCTCTTCTCAACTCCTTTCTTTTCCTCTAATGTTCTTCCTTTTCTTTCCCTTCCTTTGCATCTTTTCACATTTTCCTCTTTATCTCTTCCCCTTCGCTGTCCTTCCCATCATCTTCAACCCTCTTCCCTTCCCCTCTTCTCAACTCCTTCCTTTTCCTTCAATGTTCATCCTTTTTCTTTCCCTTCTTTACCCTTTCCCTTCCTTTTCTTTGCTTCTTATCACATTTTTCCCTTTATCCCTTCCCCTCGCTGTCCTTCCCATCATCTTCCACCCTCTTCCCTTCCCGCCCTTCCCTCTCCCTCCTTCACTCTCCTTCCGTCTTCTATCACGTGACCGAGCTGGGAGTTCCGGGTCGTATTGTGGAGAAAATTCCCACGTCTCGCCCTCTTGTTCTCTCTCTCTCTCTCTCTCTCTCTCTCTCTCTCTCTCTCTCTCTCTCTCTCTCTCTCTCTCTCTCTCTCTCTCTCTCTCTCTCTCTCTCTCTCTCTCTCTCTCTCTGCTCTTCTTTTTTGTGTGTTTTCAGTATGTTTGTTCTCGTCCTTTCTTCTCTTTTTCTGACTCTTCTCCTCCACCTCCTTTTCTTCCTCCTCCTTCTCCTCTTTTGTCTCCCTCTCCTCCTCCTCCTCCTCCTCCTCCTCCTCCTCCTCCTCCACCTCTTCATTACCGTTTTTCTTTTACTTTTTGTCCTCATCCTTGTCCTCCTCCCTGTCCGCGTCATCTCCCTCATCTCCCTTTTTTTTCACTTTTTCTCCTCCTCCTCTTCCTCTTCCTTGCCCTTGTTTCCATATCCAGTGTCATCTTGTTTCTTCTTTTTATCTGTTTTTTTTTTCTTTATGTTCGTCTTCTTCTTCCTCTTCCTCTTCCTCTTCTACTTCCTCTTCCTCTGCCTCTTCTTCCTCTTCCTCCTTGCTCTTGTTTCCTTACACTATGTCATGTTCCTTCTTTGATCAGTTTTCCTTCCTCCTCCTCCTCCTCCTCCTCCTCCTCCTCCTACTCCTCCTCCTCCTCGTCCGCTTTTCCATACAGTCTATCATCTTGTTCCTCCTTCATTTTCCATTCTTATCCTCATCTTCCTCCTCCTCCTCCTCCTCCTCCTCCTCCTCCTCCTCCTCTTCCTTCTTGTCCTCTTTTCAATTCACAATATCTTCTGTTGCTTCTTATATCAGCTTCCTTATCTTCGTCTTCCTCGTTTTCTTCTTCCTCCTCCTCCTCCTCCATACCCTCTTTTCAATTCACAATATCTTCTTGTTGCTTCTTATATCAGCTGCCTTATCTTCTTCTTCCTCGTCCTCGTCCTCCTCGTCCTCCTCCTCCTCCTCCCGCAGCAGTAAACAGGCGGAGGAGGAGGAAGAATGTCAAATCTGATGGGCGTGGCAACATCGCGCGTACCATCGCGATTCATCCTACATCACTGCGTCGCTGCCACGTCGCCCCCCCCGACCGCCCGACCTACAACCCCCTCCCCCTTCCCTCCACCCTCACCGACAACCCTCCCCCCCGACAAGCCCCGACCTTCCCCCTCTCCCTCCCCCTTACCTCCCCCGGACCCCCCACAAACCGACCTTGCTGCTCTCTGCCACGTCTTTACACCTCCTCCTCCTCCTCCTCCTCCTCCTCCTCTACTTCATCTTCCTCCTTCCTCTACCTGTGCCTCTGACGTCATTCTGCTGCCTCTTCTTCTTTCCCCGTTTTCTTTTTTTTTCTTTTGGAAGGGGGGGAGGGGTTAGGCTCATCATCATCATCATCATCATCATCATCATCATCATCACCATCATTGTCATCACAGCCTCCATACAAACGGTCTTTCTGTCTGTCTGTCTGTCTGTGTCTGTGTCTGTCTCTGTCTGTCTGTCTGTCTGTCTCTGTCTGTCTGTCTGTCTGTCTCTCTCTCTCTCTCTCTCTCTCTCTCTCTCTCTCTCTCTCTCTCTCTCTCTCTCTCTCTCTCTCTCTCTCTCTCTCTCTCTCTCTCTCTCTCTCTCTCTCTCTCTCTCTCTCTCTCTCTCTCTCTCTCTCTCTCTCTCTCTCTCTCTCTCTCTCTCTCTCTCTCTCTCTCTCTCTTCATTTCCTTATTTTCCTTCACTCGTCCTCTTCCTTCCTTCCTCTTATTTACTTCTCTCCATCCCCCATTTTCTCTCCTCCTCCTCCTCCTCCTCCTCCTCCTCCTTCAGCTCTCTCTCCCTCTCCTCACCTCTTCTCCCCTTTTCCTCTTCCTCTTACTCATTATTTTCCATTTTCCTCTTCTCCACCCTCTCCTCAGCCTCGCCCTCGTTTTCCTCCTCTTCATTCTCCCCTTCTTCCACCCTCTTCCACCCTCTTCCACCCTCGCCATGCACTCCACCAACCCTTTCCGCCCTCTCTTTCCACCCTCATTCACCCTTACCATGACTCCGCCCTCTCCTTCCACGCCCTTCATCCACCCTCTCCTTCCACGCTCTCCTTCCACCCTCCTCTTCCACCCTCTCCTTCCACCCTCTTCCACCCTCTTCATGACGTCACCCTCTCCTTCCCTCCCCTTCCACACTTCTTCACCCTCGCCATGCACTCCACCTGTATCCACCCCCACTCTTCCTCCACTCTTTCCACCCTCATTATGAACTCCACCCGGATCCACCGACTCCCGTTTTTTCTCCTTCGTGGTTCTTGTTTGTTCATCCTCACCTCCTTATTTCCTCCACTCCTCTTCCTTCCTTAATGTACACAGACCTCTCATCTACCTCCTCCTCTTCCTCCTCCTCCTCCTCCTCCACCTCCACCCTCGCCTCCACCCTTACCTCACACTGACAAACACTTAATCTCGTCCCATTGAATCAAGTGGTCGAGTTGTTATTATTATTATTATTATTATTATTATTATGATTATTATTATTATTATTATTATTTTTATTAGTGTTATTATTAGTGTTATTATCTTCGTACTCTTCCTCTGAGCTTGATGTCGTTTTTTATGTATAGTTTTTCAAAGGTAGACGCGTAGTAAAAAAAAAAAAAACATAAGGATAAGCTAAAATAAAAAGATAATGACAATGATATAAATAAATAAGTGTAATAGAGATAAATGGCGCCACTTAACGTTGCAGCAATAATGTAATAGGTAATGGTGAAGTAAATGTTTGATTAGTAAATAGCTGGAGGAGGAGGAGGAGGAGGAGGTGGAGCAACACGGAAAGGTCTGGCTGGTTAGTGGAAGGAAGGAATGCAGTGGAAGGAGAGAAAACATGTTGAGCGAATTCCACGTCATTGAAAGTTTACAGAAAAAATAGATGAAACGAAAAAGTGTGAAAAATAGTGTTCGTGTGACCTCGGCAGTGTGTGTGTGTCTCCCTCTCTCTCTGTCTGTCTGTGTGTCTGTCTGTCTGTCTGTCTGCCTTTCCGCACATGATTTGGTCTACCGGTTTGTCTGTCTATCCGTCTGTCTGTTTCCCTATATTATCGACACTTGTTTCTTGTCTGCCTGTCTGTTGGTCTATATATACCTTGTCCGTGCGTCCGTCTGTCTGTCTGTCTATCTGTCTGTGTGTCTGTCTGTCTGTCTGTCCTTTTGTTTCCATATATGTAAGTTTGTTTCTATGTATACAAGTTATTCTGCGTTTGGTATCAACTAATGTATGTATGTATGTGTTTGTATGTGTTAGTGTATGTGTGTTTCTATGTATACAAGCTATTCTGCGTTTGGTATCAACTAATGTATGTATGTGTTTGTATGTGTTAGTGTATGTGTGTATGTATGTATGTGCGTGTTTTATCTTTATCCCGTTCTTTATTTTTCTGTATTAACGTTTGTATCGAGTGTTCTGTCTGTGCTTGTGACGTGCTTGTTGAAACATTAGTGTACTCCCCCCCCTTTACCCCATCTCGCGCTCTCTCCCTACGCCCACTCCGTCTCCTATGCTTCCCCCGCCTCCTCTCCCTCTCTGCTTCTCCCTTTCCCTCCCCCGCCTCCCCGTCTCCTGCTGACCTATACCACTGCGACCTTTCTTGCCTCCAGCCTTTTATTGCCCCACTACTGCTGCTGCTTCTCATCCTGCTTCTGCTGTTCTTACTCCTGTTCTGTCCCCGGCGATCCTGCTGTTGTTTGTTCCTCTGCTGCTAATGCTGCTTATAGGGGAAAAATATGTTGGTACTCTTACTGCTATATCTGCTACGTCTACTACTTGTGATGATGTTGTTTTTGTTTCTACTACTTTTGTGTTAACTACTACTACTACTACTACTACTACTACTACTACTACTACTACTACTACTATAACTACTACTACTATAACTACTACTTTGAAACCTTGCCATCAATCCTCATAAAACAATTACAAACACAACCACGATTACAAAGAAAGATAGACAGATAGACACGCATATAGATAGATAGATAGATAGATAGACACACATATAGATAGATAGAGAGATATATATAGACAGATAAAGAAAGAGAGAAAGAGGAAAAGAAACATATACACGCTAGACAACAACCATAATAACAACAATGATAATAATAATAATGATAGTAATAGTAATAGCAAAGGCATCGATAATAGCGCTCATTGGCCGGGTATTGATCATCGGCGCTTGATTGGTGACGGCCGCTGACTGGTGACTCAACCTTTTGAAGACCCCAAGGAAATGTGTGTGACGGTATTGGCTTTGATATCCCCCCTCTCTCTCTCTCTCTCTCTCTCTCTCTCTCTCTCTCTCTCTCTCTCTCTCTCTCTCTCTCTCTCTCTCTCTCTCTCTCTCTCTCTCTCTCTCTCTCTCTCTCTCTCTCTCTCTCTCTCTCTCTCTCTCTCTCTCTCGCTCGCTCGCCAAGGAACTGCGTGGAGGATTTTTTTACCTCAATTTATCCTTTTTTTTTGGTTGTTTTTCTCTTGTTGTTTTGCTTTCTTTTTTTTCTCTTCTGATCATTTTCTTTCAGTCTTTCTTTCTTTTTTCTTTTCCTTTCTTTTATTTTCTTTCTTTTTCTTATATTTATTTTTATTTTTATTTCCTTTTTTCCTTTTTTTTCTCTCTCTCTCTCTCTCTCTCTCTCTCTCTCTCTCTCTCTCTCTCTCTCTCTCTCTCTCTCTCTCTCTCTCTCTCTCTCTCTCTCTCTCTCTCTCTCTCCATTTCTCAACCCGGAAGTAGGAGGAGCGCTCGCTTGCTCTGACCATGCGGCTTGAATCTCTCCTCCTCCTCCTCCTCCTCCGCCTCCTCCTCCTCCTCCTCCGCTTCCTTCTCGTCTCCTTCATCCTTTTTCTCCTACTCTTTTTAATCATTTCCCTTCTTTCCTTTTCACATTTTCCATCATTCCACTTTTTTTTCCTTTCACTTCTCCAATTCCTTTTCCTCCGTTTATCCGTATTATCTCCTTTTACTTCATTTTTTTCCCTTGTTCCTCATCTTCTTGTTCTTCTTTTTACCTCTTCTCCTTTCTCCCCTTTTTCTCTTCATCCATTTTTTTCCTTATGCCCCTTCTCCTTTTCCTTCTTTTTTCCCTTTCTCCCCCTTTTCTTTCTTTCGATCTTTCCCTATTTTCGAATGCTCCCTTTTCCCCTTCTATCTCTCTTCCTTATCTCTGTTATTTATCTCTGTTTCTCTCTCCTCCTTCTTTGTTTCTTCCCTTTTCCATCTACGTATGTTGCTTTTGCTGTACTTTCTATCCCCTATCTTTATCTGCCTCTTTCTCCTTTTCTTGTCTTTTTCCCTGTTGTTTAATACCATGCTTCCCTTTTTGCTTCCCTTTCTTTCCCTTTCAGTTTTTCGTCCAAATAAATATTTCTTCATTCTTTATATTTACTTGTCCATTTACATTTTTTTCTCTCTCTCATCTCCTCCTCCTCCTCCTCCTCCTCCTCTTCCTCCAACAAGAGTGATCAGATTAATTATAATAAACAAGTATTTACCGTGCGTGACAGAGAGAGAGAGAGAGAGAGAGAGAGAGAGAGAGTTGCGTTGCTAAGGTGATCTGAAAGGCTAGATGCTTCCCATACAAAATGTTTTCAATAATTATAATTATGATGATGATGATGATGATGATGATGATGATGATGATGAGGAGGAGGAGGAGGAGGAGGAGGAGGAGGTGGTGGTGGTGGTGGTGGTGCAGAAGGAGGAGGAAGTGTAGAAGGAGGATGAGGAGGAACGGAAATTAAGGAAGAGGTAAAAGAAAAGAAAGAAAATGTGAAGGAAGAGAATGAGGGTGAGGAGATTGTTAGGTGTAAATGAGAAAAACAAGGAGTGTAATGAGAGAGAAGAAGGAGGAAGAGGTGAAGGATTTTCATGATCTAATTTCTGCTCTGCTTCTGCTTCTTCTCTCTTCAATTCTTTCTTTATCTCTATCTATCATTCTATCCGTTCATCTATCTATCCATCTATCAATCAATGTCTTCGCGTCTTCCACTACCATATCGTTACTTTCTTTTTATTCCTTTTATCCTGCCTCTGCTTTATCCTTTCTTACTCGGTTCATTATTTCTTTTCCCCTCCCACCTCCCACTCCCTCGTTGGTTCCCTATTATCGCGTGTACCTGCTGGCGGCGGCTCGTCTTCGTTAGCCGCCCTCCGGTAAACATGACGAGGAATGTGTAAAGAAGATTAAAGAGAGTGAAGAATGTTATCCGTGGAAGCGTGACTTTCTGAGGAGCGCAGGCACACACACACACACACACACACACACACACACACACACACACACACACACACACACACACACACACACACACACACACAAACTCAAACACAGAGAGGAGAATATTTTTGGTGGTTGCCTTATTTTAGTGTAAACCTGTGTGTGTGTGTGTGTGTGTGTGTGTATGTATATGTGTATGTTTCCTCTCGCCCGGAAGCATCCCGCTCGCCTCCCTTCGTTCACCTGAGCAACAAGTGAGAGAGAGAGAGAGAGAGAGAGAGAGAGAGAGAGAGAGAGAGAGTTTTTCTCTCTCTCTCTTTTTCTCTCTCTCTTCTTTATTATTCGTGGAACTATCATTATGCTACATTTGTGAATCATTTGGGTGTGTGTATATGTGTGTGTGTGTGTGTGTGTGTGTGTGTGTGTGTGTGTGTGTGCTGAGGACAGCCTGTGTTGCTATGCTATGGGTGAGGTAGGCTGGCGGAGGAGCGAGTGAACGGGGAAATGGAGAGGCCATGAAGAGGAGGAGGAAGAGGATGTGGAGGAGGAGTTTTGGGAAGAGAAAGAGGAAGAGAAGGAGACGAAAGTGGAGGAGGGATAATAACATAAGAAAATAACAGAATATTCTTGGTCGCAAAAGCGGAAACATGGAGGAGGAATTGAAGACAGGCAACGAAGGAGAAAGAGAGAAAAGAAAATCATCACGAAGACAAAGAAAACAGGGAGAAAGAAGAAAGAAAACTCATATCCCTCAGCAAATGCTTCTTCCTCTTTCTGTTATTTTTTCCTTTCATTTTTCCCCTTTCCTCTGTTTTCCTCTTTCACCATTCTTTCCTCTTCTCTTTTTATACACTGCGTCGGTCAATACATGCCTTCCCCCTCCCCCCTCTCCCCCTTCTTTTCTCTTCCCCCCTTCCACTCCTTCCTCTTTCCCTTCCTTTCTCCTACTTTCCTTAGTATTACCTTTACCTCCCTCAGTATGCACCTGTGTGTGTGTGTGTGTGTGTGTGTGTGTGTGTGTGTGTGTGTGTGTGTGTTAGTCTTTTTTATGTTTGTTATCTGTTTTTGTGTTTGAATTTTTGTTGCATAAAGAGTCACTCAGTCAATTTTTAGCCATATTTTTTTTACTTACTAAATAAAAATCGATAAATTTATAGATGAAACTAGATAGTCGGTTAAACAGGCAGATATTTCGATAGATAAATAGACTACACTTGAATTGATAGATAAATCATTTACACTTCGATAGACAGACTTCCTAATAGAAATATCATAAAACACAATCACGATTCACACCAATAATCGCTAAATGTGTGTCCGTCAGTAAGTGAAACGCGGCTTAGCACCACCGTAGAGTTGTGCAGACCCTGATGACCGTGCCACGCCCACCTCGCGCTGCCCCGGCCCGCTCCGCTCCCTTCTGCAGCAAGCCCTCACCCACCCAGCCTCACCCTTTCTTCCTCCCCCCACCCCCATTTCCCCCCTGCTCTCCCTCACCTTCAGTGCTTGCCTCCCTTCCTATCTCTCTCCCTTTCTCTCCATATAACTCTCCATATCAACTCTCCTTGCCTTGCCTTACCTCTTTTTCTATTCTCTTGTCTTACTTCAGGCATCCTCCTCGTGTTTATCTCTCTCTCTCTCTCTCTCTCTCTCTCTCTCTCTCTCTCTCTCTCTCTCTCTCTCTCTCTCTCTCTCTCTCTCTCTCTCTCTCTCTCCATCCTTCCTCTTTTCCTCATTTAAGTTCATCCATCTTCCCTCCATCTCTTTTCTCCGTCACCTCCATTTTTCTTTCCTCCTTTCCTCCCTCCTCCTTCCTCCTTAACCTCGCCTCTTCCCTCCTCTCCTTCCTCCCTCCACACCATTCATTACCTCAGGAAGTATTATCAGCCTCACAAACAGGCCTCATTTTTTTGATAACCTCTGAAAACACCCCCGTAAAAACCGCTCCTCCTGCAGTCTCCCCCTCCTCCTTCTCTTCTTTTATTCTCCTTTTTCTGCTTTCTCCTTCCTCTCCCTTTTCTTCTTCATCCTTCTTTTCCTGTATTTTTCTTCCTCTTTCTCCTCCTCTTTTCTCCTCCTCCTCTTCCTCTGTTCTCCTCCTATTCATTCTGTTCTTTATCTTTCTCTTCCTGGATTCTCCTTTTCCTCCTCTTCTTTTTCCTCATCATTGCCATCTCCTCCTCCTCTTATTCCACTTCTATGGCCTCCTCTTCCTGCATTCTCCTCTTCTTCCTTCTCTTCTTTATCCTCTTACTGTCTTCTCCTCTTCTTCCTTCTCTCCTTTTCTCTTCTTTTTTGTATTCTCCTTCCTCTTTCTCTTCCTCCCTCCTCTTCTTTCTCCTTCTTTTCCTCCTCTTTATTCTCTTCCTCCTCTTCCATCTTCTCTTATTCATGACAATATGCTATTCTATGTCAAACAACAACTGCGGAGTCAATGGTTTTCAGTTCTTATATTTTCCATGATGAATATTGATTGAAAATTTGTCTGTTAATTATTTTACCCTTCTTTTATTTATTTTCCCGTAGCTGTGCAAGTTTCGCCTCCTCACCTAAGAGAGTTTCCAGTGTCTTTCTCTACTTTACTGAGAGAAAATACATACGGCAATATCAGTTTCCATACGTTTATAATTTATAGTTGGATTTGAAATGTTTTTTTTTTATATAAACAAACTCATTCTGTTCGCTGTGAGATATTTGCTGTGCTTATCAATATTGCTAGACGCTTGATTATTTTTTTTTTATCCATTAAGTATATCCGTGTCTCCTATCAAGTTTAGGTGGGGATTAACAGCCGCGTTCTTTGCCGTGGGTCTCGTATGAGGTTCGCTGTGTTGATGAAGGAAGCAAAATAGCATTGTAAATTAGTTCCGTCCTTTAAAGCTACATTCTCTCTCTCTCTCTCTCTCTCTCTCTCTCTCTCTCTCTCTCTCTCTCTCTCTCTCTCTCTCTCTCTCTCTCTCTCTCTCTCTTTCATTCCTGGCCACGATCACCTCATTCACTCGGACGCTAGCCATTCTTTCCTCCCTCCACCTCCGCCACCACCACCACCACCACCTCCTCCGTCGCCACCACCACCACCACCACCACCACCACCACCACCACCTCCGCCATCACCACCACCACCATTCACACCTTTCCGCCATTCATAACGCTGTAACCTTATTCCGAGGCTCCACCATCCCCCTGAGAGAGAGAGAGAGAGAGAGAGGGAGAGGGGGGGGAGGCAGTATGGTCAAATGCATGAAGACAGACCTTTGCCCCGGACTTCCATCTTACCTGTGTGTGTGTGTGTGTGTGTGTGTGTGTGTGTGTGTGTGTGTGTGTGTGTGTGTGAAGTCCCATCCTTAAACCTCACGCATCTTCCCCCAGCAGCCATTTTTTTTTACATCCTCCCTCAGTTTAGGTTCCGCCCCTTTCCTCCCTTCCTCTTTCTGTACGCTCTTCTATCCTCCTCTCTTTACTTCCTTTCCCGCCTACTCATCCCTTCCACGCCAGAGCTTTAACCTTTTCCTCATATCTCCAGGCAATACCGTCACGTTCTCACAAATGATCAGCAACATCGACAAAAACGATAATGCGTGATGATAAGAAAGGGGAAGGTAGGGTAGAAGGGTAGATTTGAAGAGGAGGCGGAAACGAATGCACGAGAGAGAAATGAAAGTAAGAAGGTGAGAAAAGATAATGGGAAGAGAAAAAGAATAATGAGAAAGAAGGAAGAGAAGAATAGGAGTGTGTAGAAGGGTAAATTTGAAGAGGAAGCAGAAACGAATGCACGAGAGAGAAATTAGTAAAGTTAGAAAGGGAGAAAAGATAATGGGAAGAGAAAAATAATAATGGGAAAGAAGAAAAAGAATAGGTGTGTGTAGAAGGGTAGCTTTAAAGAGGAAGGAGAAACGAATGCACGAAATGAGGAAAGTATAAGGGAAAAGAGATAATGGATAGAGAAAAAGAAGAATGGAAAGGAAGGAAGAGAAGAATGTATATGTGTGTGTGTGTGTGTGTGTGTGTGTGTGTGGTGGGGGTGGGGGGGGTTAAGGGTCATATTAATCAGTAGCCATCCGTGAGACAGGTTGGCATCATCAGCATCACCTGCGATATTAAGGGAGAACAGGTGTAATAAGTAGAAGCAGTAGGCGTTCTTGGGGCAGGTCGGTCGGGCTGGCGGGGAAGGGGGAACTTCAATACCTGGAAGTTTAAGGGGGAACAGGTGAGTCTGCGGAGGGCGAGCGGACACACACACACCTGGACACCTGGCTCGCGTCCCCAGGTGAACCAGGTAGAGGTGATTGCCGTTGTGCCGCTATGTTCCACGCGGGTGATTCCAGGGCCCCTCCAGCCTCCATGGCGGGGCGGGCGCGGGTGTGCGTGGGTGCGGGTGGGTGTGCGCGGGTGTGCTTCCGAGGCAGGGGATCCCATGAGGCGGGCGGAGTTCTATAAATAGGAGGATGGAAAATTGTGGCGGTGTTGTCGGAAGCTTCATGTCTCGGTGGAGGGCCGACGGCGTGTGGCAACGTGCGGGGTGAAGCAAGCAGTGGTGGTGGTGGTGGTGATGGTGTGTGTGTGTGTGTGTGTGTGTGTGTGTGTGTGTGTGTGGATACTGCAGGAGGGACTAAGGTTGTGTTGGGGGTGGGGGGTACTTGTAGGTGGTCATGTTTGGGTGGGTGGATAGTGGTGGATGCATGTAATGGTTAGGCTAGGATGGTGGTGGTGGTGGTGGTTATGATCGTGGTGGTGCTCTCGGTTGTGGTCGTTCTCTGCACCCTTTCACCTCCTGCAAGGAAGAACGCAGAAACATAAAAAAAGGAAAAAAAAGCATTGGGTCATGAACAGCTTCAGCAAAACACGCAGTTTCCCTCCCTGATATCGCAACGCGGCTTTTAAAACTTGCATCCCTTCCTCTACGACGCCGAAACCCCGCTCGTAACGCCTCCAAACGCTCCTTACCTGGCGCATGTACCCCACGAGGCGCCTGTGTGGAATGGCAGAGCGTAGGGAGACGAGGAAGTGAGGGAAAATAAAAACCTGCCGGTATTAAGTGTCTGGCGGTGTGTGGCGACGAGATGGCGGCAGCGGCGGCGGTGGTGGTGGCGGGGGCCCGGACTCAGGTGGCTCCGGGTGGCTGGCAGCGAGTGTGAGTCGGACAGTGGCAGGCGGGAGTGGCCCAACGCTGAGCTCTCCGCGATCGATATTTACCTTGGCAGCAGCAGAACAGGCGACGCAGGGTGTGGGGTAGGAGCAAGCAGGCGGGCAAGCAGGCGAACGAACAAGCGAGCACAGAAGCGAACGAAGCAAGCAAACCCTCGACTTAATTAGTGTGAGAGTGCGTCCATGCGTGTTTGTGTGTGTAGATGTGAGTGCGGCGACACCATACATTCTAGCGAGCCAATGACGTGAGCGAGAGGGAAAGAAAAAGATGGTCTAAAGAGAAAGGGATGTAATACTGGAATAAAAAATGGAGTAAACCCGAAAAAAAACCGTGAAGTAAAATAAGGAGGAAGAAAGGAGCGGAAACACAGAGGAAGCGAAGGCCGCCAGGGAACACCACAAGCCACAGAAAACCCAATTGAACGTTATGAAGAGAAGCTCAAGAGATTAACAGAAGCAACAGAAGTGGTAGTAACAGTAGTGGCAGCAACAGCATCAACAGTACTTAGCCACAGTCATCCATAGCCACAGCCACAACCATGGGCGTCGTGGGAGTGTCTTAGAGGGTCCCATGCGCCTTTCCCCGCCCTGCCCCGCGTGGATGTCAGTGACTACCGCACGTTGCCGGGCACTGGCACCGCGAGGAACCTGTGAGCCAAAGTGTTGATCAGAGTGCAAAGAGGCGGTGGTGGTGGTGGAGGAGGCGGTGGCGGCGGTGGCGGAGGTGGCGGTGGTGGTGTTGGCTCCCCGTTGACCGTGTTGGTGGCCTCCAGTGACACGTGCCTCACCCCCGATGAGCTGGAAGAGGAGTCCCCGCTGGCGCCATGTAGAGCAGGCGACCTAGCCATGTTGTCCTCGCCTGGGGTGATCGAAGGTGAGTCACGCTGCCGCTACGGGACGGGGAGGGGGGGGAAGTGGAGGGGATGGAGAAAGGGGTAAGGTGAGTCACTCTGACTGGACACTTGCATGGCTGGAAAGGAAAGGGAATGGAGAGGGGTAGAAAGTGTATTGGATAGGGGAATTGTAGTGAAGGAAGGGGTTGTGGAATGGTGAAAAGGGAAGGGGATGGGGTTAAACGAAGGGAGAAGAGGAAGGAGTTAAAGAAAAGGGGAAGGAAATGGAAGAGAAACGGTGAGAGATTGATTAAAAGGGGAAGAGGGAAGGAAGCGTGTAATGGAAAAGGTGAAAAGGAAGCGGAAATGAATGCACGGAAGGGAAATGACGAGGAAAGGGAAAGGGGAAGGGAAAGATTTAAAGGAGAATGGAAAAGAAGGAGAGGAGGGAAGGGGGAGGGAGGGTTTTAAGGGGTCATTGTATGGAGTTTTATTTGCCATCTTTATTACCGGCGTTATTTTTATTCTTTTGTTTACTTTTTTATTGATTTATTTTCCGTTTTATGTTTTTACTTTCTTGGGGTAATTCTTTTTTTTTTCTGTGGGTTTAACTTTTTTTCTTGTATTATTTTTTCTTACATTTTTATTTTTTACATAATTTACTTTTTCTCCGTTTTGTACGATTTTGTTTATTGTTGTTGTTGTTGTTGTTGTTGTTGTTGTAAAGGTGTTGTGCTGATCTATACCTTCCCCTTATTCTTCTCCATCTCCTCCTCCTGCTCTTCTTCTTTTTCTTTTTTTTCTTCTTCTTCCTCCTCCTTTTCCCTCTTCTTCGTTTTCTTCTTCTTTTGCTTCGTTTTCTTCTTCATCCTTTTTTTTTCTTTTTTTCTTCTTCTTCTTCTTCTTCTTCTTCTTCTTCTTCTTCTTCTTCCTCCTCTTCTTCTTCTTCTTCTTCTTCTTCTTCTTTTCCTTCTTCCTCCTCCTCCTCCTCCTCTTCCGGGTCTTTCAAAGCGGAGACGTCGTTATCCAAAATTCAAGAAGGTACGAACATTCTGATTGGAGGAGAGCAAACATTTACTCCTCAATAAAGCTCCACAAAGTCCTCCTCCTCCTCCTCCTCCTCCTCATCTTCTTCTTCTTCTTCTTCTTCTTCATCTCTTTTTTCTTTTTCTTTTTCTTCTTTTTCTTCTTCATCATCGTCTTCCTGTTCTTGTTCCTGTTCTTGCTCTTCTTCTTCTTCTTTTTCTTCTTTTTCTTCTTCATCATCTTCTTCTTCTTCTTCTTCTTCTTCTTCTTCTTCTTCTTCTTCTTCTTCTTCCTCCTCCTCCTCTTCTCCTCCTAGTCCTCCTCCTCTTATCCTCCTAACTACAAAGCCTTTTCCTTCAGTATCACAGGGGCAGGTTCAGTTTCCTTTCATGTAGACAAATACAAGATTGAAAGGCAAATAAAACAGTGTAGCTCCTCTGAGTGTCGCGATATATGTGAAGGCCAAGCATACACACACACACACACACACACACACACACACACACACACACACACACACAACACAAGCACTACCGCGTCGCAACAAGGAGAGGGAAAAAAAATATTAGACTCACACAGCACAAAAGCAAACATTTGAAGCGATTGGGTTGAACAAACACAAAGACTGCTGTTTTTTTTTTCTATTGTTGTTTTGTTTGAGCTATGTTTTGTGTGTGTAACCCCTTCACTTGTTATTCTTTTGGGGACATATACATACATACATACATACATACACACAGACAGACAGACAGACATTCATACATACATACATACATACACACATACATAGGAAGAAAATGAGGTAACAAGTTTAAGAGTAATTATAGCGTTAGTTTGATGAGACATATTAGTATAAAAAATTAATATTCCTCGTCATCATCATCGTCATTATCGTCATTATAACCTCACATAACTCGTCCACTTCCCTCTACACTTCCCTTGTCATCGTCATCATCTTTTATCATCATTTTCATCGTCTTTTATCATCATCATTATCATCATTATAACTTTACACAACATATTTACTTCCCTCAATACTTACATCGCCATCATCATCATTTTTATCATCATCATCATCATCATCATTATCATAACCTCTCAACTCATACACTTCAATCAACACTTCCCTCACCATCATCATCATCATTACCATCAATATCATCATCATTATCATCATTATAACCTCTCACAACTCATTTACTTCCATCTAAACTAACTTCACCATCATCATCATCATCATCATCATAACCCCATCACTCCCCTGAACACATCGCTCCTTCATCCTCCCAAGCCCTCTTCCTCCTCCTCTCCCTCACACTCCGGCCACACTAATCCCTCAGCTCAACAAGGTCACACTCCGGCCACACTAATCCCTCAGCCCAACAAGGTCACACTCCGCCACACTCAGCCACGCGCCGCTCGACCCCCGTGGCTCACAAATCGATGAACACAAACACAAACTTGACTGAAATTTTAACGCTCTCAGCCACGTAAAATTTCTCATGTCGGATCCTGAACTTGACAACAACACACTTTAACATCCCTTACCACAAGAAACGAACCTCATAAGACAACGGAACCTCATACACACAACACCAAACACGCCAACTTCAGGACCTTCACAGAGCAACCTTGTATCCCTCACTATAAAAGGCGAACCTTACGTCCTCAACAACGTAACCTAATACCCTC
>NC_066560.1:9803141-9815641 GCF_024679095.1 Eriocheir sinensis
GCTATGGTGAGAAATGACTGATGAAGCTGAATAATAGGAGGGTGAAGGGAAAGGAAGGAAGCTAAGGAGGAGGAGGAGGAGGCGGAGGAAAAAGAAAGGAAGAAACACGTTGAGGAAGAGGACTTAGAACGAAATAAGGAAAAAGCGAAAGAAGGAAAAGTTAAGAAAGAAAATATGTGTTGCTTATTGCCATTGTTTTACTTTTTTGTGTGCTCGAAGAATATTAATGAAAAGAAGAGCAAATATAAGAAAGAAAGATAATAAGGATCAATTCTTTTCTTCCCTTCCCCTCCCTCTCTCCTTCCATGCCCTCTCTCCCTCCCTCCCTCCCTTCCATTCCGTCTCTCCCTCCTCACTCCCACCCTTTCTTTCCCTCTGTCTATTCTTGGTCTGCTGCTCTTTTTAACCTCCGCAACTAATAGTCCTTCTAAATACGGCCTGTGTGTGTGTGTGTGTGTGTGTGTGTGTGTGTGTGTGTGTGTGTGTGTTAGTGAGTGAGAGGGAAAGTGGGCCAAAGTAATACGAACAATCGGACTCGGACGAAAATAAATGGACTAGTGAAAGTTAGACGGAAATAAATGAGAGTAATATGGCTGAGAGGTATATAAATAGGGCACTGAAAAACACGACAATAAGTGAAGTAATGAAGCTTAGTCGAGTATTAAGGGAGAGGAAAGAACCGTAGATAAAAATAATAGATGTTGTGAAGTTTAGACAAATTGCTTAACCGACCTTGTTTTGTCCTAATTCTTTTGCCTTTGAGCTTCTTCGGTGACTAAAAAAATGGAGTTATGAAGGTTATGGATGGATGTAAATGGGTTAATAAGCTTAGACATAAACAAATAGACCCGCGTGTAGCCTTTGTTAATATAAATAATGAATCCTTTGAGAGAGAGAGAGAGAGAGAGAGAGAGAGAGAGAGAGAGAGATGGTTATATAAGAAAAGAAGTGGGATAAAGTGAAAGAAAATGGGGAAAAGGGGGGAAGGGGTGAAGAACAAGAAAGAAGGGAGGAGGTGAAAGAAGAGAAGGAAAACATAAAGGGATTGGCTCAAAATAGAAGGGGAGGAATGAGTGTCGTAATTAAAAAAAAAAGGGGATTAGAGAAGAGAGACCTTGAATGACCACAAATAGAGAGATGGAAGAGGTCGAGGTGAGGTTGGAGGCATATGCTAAAACTGCGCTTGACCTCGGTGTTCATCTCCGTCACGTTGGCCCTTGTGGATGAAAACATAATGCTTCTTCGCTAAACTTTGTAAGAATAATGGAACGATGAATGAGGATGAAAATATATAGTGCTGAGCGGGGCATTAGGATAAGATAATAGGACTAAGTGAGTCTGCGCTGAATTTAAATGTTGTTTGTTGTTGAAACTTTGGTCTGGGTCAAACTTGGTAAAAATTAGTGGATGAGTGAAACAGCGCCGGAAGACTTTTTTTTGTTTCCTATTTTTTTTTCCCTTGAGCTGCATCCTTTCCTGTTAAACGAGAAAAATGGGAAAACAGAGTGAGTGAAGCCTGGCTGAAGTTATTTGTACTGAGCTGAACTATGATCATTGACTACGGTAGAAAATAATGAAAATAATGAGATTGGATGATGGTTAATGTTGCTGACCTAAACGGTGGCAGAAAATAATGGTAGGCGAATTTAAAGGTATACTGAGCTGAACTTTGGCAGGAATAATGGAAATGAGGGATGTTGGGATGAAAATTTAATGACAGAAATGAGTAAATCAAAGTATAATGGGATTGAGCTCGTATTGGATGGATATGTGTAGATGAGTCCAAGAGAAATAATTGAAAAAATAATAATGGATCTGAGTGTTTGCGCTTATCCATTGTTACCCCTGAGAATGACACACATACCACCCTTTTGGCTTCTCCTTCCTTCCTCTCTACACTAATCATAACCGGGATGGACATGTATAAATGGGTAAAGAGAAATAATGGGAAAAACAATAATAGGTTTGAATTGCAGTTTGGTTTAAAATTTTATGTAGTTAGCATGGCAGAAATAAATAAAAGTAAAAATAATAATGACATTGAATTTAGCTATGATGAAAATGTACTGTAGTGAACCTGGCAAAAAAAAAATAACAGTAAAAATAATAATGACTGGACTTTAGATGGGATGAAAATATATAGTGGCTGGGGAAGCACAAACAAATAATGGAGGCCGAGTTAATATTACCAAATGAATATAAATGGGTGTGGCTCGCTGGGTCTGGGGGCAAACATACAGATTGATGAGGCCTGGACGAAAATTAATGGGCGCTACTCGTAAAGGACCCCTACCACCTAATGACTCGTCTGTATACTAAAAAGAAAAGAACCAGAAATAGAAATAAATGCTAAATTGTGTTATTCTGTTGCTCTGTTTTTTCTGTTTCTCACTCTGATGTTATTTATATTAACTGTCGCTACTCTTAAAGGACCCCTACTACCTAATGACTCGTCTGTACACTAAAAAAAGAACCAAAAATACAATAAATGCTACATCGTGTAATTCTGTGGCTTTGTTATTCTGTTTCTCACTCTGATGTTATTTATATTAATGGGCGCTACTCGTAAAGGACCCCTACCACCTAATGACTCGTCTGTATATATTAAAAAGAAAAGAACCAAAAACAAAATAAATCCTACATCGTGTCATTTTGTGGGTCTGTAATTTTGCTTCTCGCTCTGATGTGTTTTCTGTTAACCTTGTCCTGTTTTGTAGTTTTCTTGTATTCATTTTTATTTTTATTATTGGGTTCTGTCTCAAAATAGTAATATATATTTTTTTACAGCAAAGGAGAGAGCTCAAGGGCAAAAAGAAGGAAACAATAATAAAAAAAGCCCGCTACTCACTGCTCCTAAAACTACCTCCTAAAACTACCTCCAAAAGTGCTACTCTGTGTCGTTTGATAGCTATGTAATTCTCTTTCAAGGGACAAATAGACTCACTACAGGCTACAAATAGGCTCAACACAATAAATTTTTCATCCCAGTTACATTTCAAACTCATTATTATTTTTACTCATTTGTTTTTGCTCTGCCCATTATTTTTTATAGTACTAGTTGCAATTCTCTTTCAAGGGTCAAATGGACTCTATAGGCTACAAAATAGGCTCATCACAATAAATTTTCATCCCAGTTGCATTTCAAACTCATTATTATTTTTACTGTCATTTGTTTTTGCTATGCCCATTATTTTTCATAGTACTAGCTGCAATTCTCTTTCAATGGACAAATAGACTCACTACAGGCTACAAATAAGCTCATCACAATAAATTTTCATCCCAGTTGCATTTCAAACTCATTATTATTTTTACTGTCATATATTTTTGCTCTGCCCATTTTTTTTTATAGGGCTAGCTGCAATTCTCTTTCAATTAACAAATAGACTCACTACAGGCTACAAATAGGCTCAACACAATAAATTTTCATCCCAGTTGCATTTCAAACTCATTATTATTTTTACTGTCTTTTGTTTTTGCTATGCCCATTATTTTTTTATAGTACTAGTTGCAATTCTCTTTCAATTAACAAATAGACTCACTACAGGCTACAAATAGGCTCATCACAATAAATTTTCATCCCAGTTGCATTTCAAACTCATTATTATTTTTACTCATTTGTTTTTGCTATGCCCATTATTTTTTTTTTATAGTACTAGCTGAAATTCTCTTTCAAGGGACAAATAGACTCACTACAGGCTACAAATAGGCTCATTACAATAAATTTTCATCCCAGTTGCATTTCAAACTCATTATTATTTTTACTCATTTGTTTTTACTATGCCCATTATTTTTTTTTATAGTACTAGCTGAAATTCTGATCCATTCTCTCTGCCATTATGTCGTTCAGACCCATTCACACATGTTCATTTTAGTTACATTTAAACGCACTATTGATTTTTCCATTATTTCCCTTGGGCCCATTTACTTGTGTCCATTTTATGATGTAGTTTTCGTTAATTTTGTTCTGTTATTCCTCTCTATTTGTCTATTTCCATTCATAATTTTCTTCTTTTGTATTCATTTTTCTTCTCTTTCCTAATTTTGGGTCTGCCTCTGAGGACGTCATCGAACCTAAAATATAAATAACTATGAAAATCGATGTTTAATTTTAGCCGCTTATCAATTAGTCCCTTTTAGCCGCCACCCACATACTCTCTCTCTCTCTCTCTGTGTGTGTGTGTGTGTGTGTGTGTGGCTTCTTAAGGTATTCATGTGTTGCGAGAGAGAGAGAGAGAGAGAGAGAGAGAGAGAGAGAGAGAGAGAGAGAGAGAGAGAGAGAGAGATTAGTCTGTTAAGGGGAGAGGAGGAAGCAAGAGACATTTAAGTAGCTGGAAGGGGAGGAGGGGGCTTGGAAGGGAGGGGATAATTTCGAGGACGGGGCAAGGACAGAAGGGAGGAAGGGAGCGAGCGAGAGAGGGAGGGAGGAAAAGAGGAAGGGTTTGGCGTCGACCTAGTTAGTGAGGAAGGGAAGGGGAGTGACGAGGGAAAGAGGGGAAGAGAGGGTGCCATAGTTTCAAGGGGGAGGGAAGAGTAACATTTGAGGAGGAGGAGGAGGAGGAGGAGGAAGAAGAGGAGGAGGAGGAGGAGGATTTGGGATGCACGGGTAGGCTTGTGAAGAGAAATTTAAAGGTGAAGTTTGAAGGTGTGAGGAAGGCTGCGCGCTTGTCAATCACCCGTGTCCACTCACCCACGCTCCGGTCACGTGCTCGACTCGTCCTCACCAGCCAGCACCCTCCAGGAAAGAGTTCTGAGCTTCCTATAGTGACTGATCATTGGGCACTTCGGGGACATGCCACACCTCCTCCTCCTCCTCTTTCTCCTCCTCCTCCTCCTCCTCCCCACTCCCCGTTCTTCTTCCTTCATGGTGGTGGGGGGGGGGGAGGGGGGAGTAGTAACCTTTCCCGTCGAAGTGTGAACCTTAGCTTGCCGCAGTAAAAGTCAAGGTCGTTACCCGCTGTGTGTGTGTGTGTGTGTGTGTGTGTGTGTGTGTGTGTGTGTGTGTGTGTGTGTGTGTGTGTGTGTGTGAAAGTGATGGTGGTGGTGTTTGTTTTTGTTTTGTTTTTTGTGATTTTTATTGTCATTTTATATCAATTTCACTTATCCTGTTCTTCTCTTTGTTTTTTTTATTTGTTTCTTCATTCGTCTCTCTATTGCCATCCTATTCAACTCCCAGCATCATTAATATCACCTCTTTTTTTTATTTCCCTTTTCTTCCTCCTCCTCCTCCTCATCATCATCATCACCATTCTCCTCTTCCTCCTCCTTCATTTCTATCTTCTTTGTCTCCTTTGTCTTCTTTGTCCCCGTCACCTGCACTACCTTCGTCTCGTCGTGTGGGGAGTCACGTGTAGGATCTCCCGAGGCGGCGACAGGTGAGCTCAGGTGCGTTTAATGAGTGTCCTCCCCGACCACCTGTCCCGCCCCAGGTGAAGAGGAGGGAGGGGAGGGAGGGAGCGGATCCGGGAAGGTCTGTGAGGGAATGCTAGGAAGGAGAGGAAAAAGGAAAGGAAAAATGGGGGAGCAGATGAAAAGCTTGTAAAGGAAAGTTGAGATGGAGAGGAGAGCAAGAATGAGGGTGAGGAGGAGGGAAAGGAGAGAAGGGGGTGAATGTGCAAAGAGGGAAATGAAGGAAGAAAGTGAAGGAAAGTTGGGAAAGCAAGGAGAGGAAGAAAGAAAGGAGGGATGAGGGTGAAGATGAAAAGTTTGTAAAGGAAAGTTGAGATGGAGACGAGAGAAAGGAAAAGTGAGGTGAAGGTTGAAAAAAGGATGGAAGGGAGAAAGTGAGAGAAAGTTTGGGAGGAGAGAAAAGGAGGAAAGGAAGAATGGAGGTGAAGAGAGAAGAGAAAGGAAAATGAGACGAAGGTGTAAATATTTGTAAAAGAAAATAGGAAAGGAGAAGAAAAGAGAAAGGAAAATGGGGCGGTGTAAATATTTGAAAAAGAAAGTGGGAAAGGAGAAAAGAGAAAGGAAAATGGGGGGAGGTGAAAATATATGTAAAAGAAAGTAGGAATGGAGGAGAAAAGGGAAAGGAAAAGGGGGAAAATGAAAAAGCTCGTAAAAGAAAGTTTGGAAGGGGAGGAGAGAAAGAATTGGATCGAAGGAGGAACTAATTGAACGGGAAAGTAACGTAAGACTTGTGGCAGTTATCTACAGCACTTATGAGACAATGATTCTTAGGGTATTTACGGTCATTAAGGTCATTAGGTTAAAGTGTAGAAGTTTTACGTCAAAAATAATAAAACGAACATAGAGGCACAAAAGTTAGGTGTTTAGATAAGCAGGTTTTTTAATACTAATAATTTCAACCCCTAAAAATCAACACAGAAAAATCAGGTGTTTGGGAAGAATTGTATTAATGAAGAGAGAGGAAGAGAGAAATATGACAATCGAAGGAAGGAAAATAAAGAAAATGAAGAGAGAGGAAGGGAGAAATATGACAATCGAAGGAAGGAAAATAAAGAAAATGAAGAGAGAGGAAGGGAGAAATGTGACAATTCAAGGAAGGAAAAACAAAGAAAATGAAAAGAGAAGAAGAGAGAAATGTGACAATTGAAGGAAGGAAAAAACAAAGAAAATAAAGAGAGAGGAAGGGAGAAATATGACAATTGAAGGAAGGAAAAACAAAGAAAATGAAAAGAGAAGAAGAGAGAAATGTGACAATTCAAGGAAGGAAAAACAAAGAAAATGAAGAGAGAGCAAGGGAGAAATATGACAATTGAAGGAAGGAAAAATAAAGAAAATGAAGAGAGAGAAAGGGAGAAATATGACAATTCAAGGAAGGAAAAACAACGAAAGGGAAGCATTTGATGAAAGAGAAACAAGTAGAAAGGTTAAGAAGTTAGATAAAGCAGAGGAATAAGTAAACAATAACAAATAGAGGAGGAAAATAAATGAAAATGTCCCGAGACCGAAAAAGTTTGGGAAAAAGACCAGGGAAACAAAAGCGAGGAAAAGGAAAGGAGAGAAAGAAGACAGTTAGAGAAAATAAGTCAAAGAGAGAAAAAGTTTGGGAAAAAGACCAAGGAAACAAAAGCGAGGAAAAGGAAAGGAGAGAAAGAAGACAGTTAGAGAAAATAAGTCAAAGAGAGAAAAAGTTTGGGAAAAAGACCAAGGAAACAAAAGCGAGGAAAAGGAAAGGAGAGAAAGAAGACAGTTAGAGAAAATAAGTCAAAGAGAGAAAAAGTTTGGGAAAAAGACCAGGGAAACAAAAGCGAGGAAAAGTAAGGAGAGAAAGAAGACAGTTAGAGAAAATAAGTCAGAGAGAGAAAAAGTTTGGGAAAAAGACCAGGGAAACAAAAGCGAGGAAAAGGAAAGGAGAGAAAGAAGACAGTTAGAGAAAATAAGTCAAAGAGAGAAAAAGTTTGGGAAAAAGACCAGGGAAACAAAAGCGAGGAAAAGGAAAGGAGAGAAAGAAGACAGTTAGAGAAAATAAGTCAGAGAGAGAAAAGTTTGGAAAGTTGAGGAGGAGGAGGAACGAGAATAAAAAAGAGGAGAGGAGGAACACAATTTAGAGAGGAAACGGAGAAAAGAAGAAGGAGAATTTGATGGCAGAGGAACATGATGAGTGGACGAAAGAGGATAGATAAAGAAAATGGGAAAAGGTTGTGAAATGGTGGGAAAGGAAAGAAAACCAAGACGGTGAAGAAGTGCAAGGCGAAGAAAAAGAAAAGAAGAAGAAAAACGAAGAAAAAGAAGAAGAAAGAAAGAAAGAAAGTTGCGACAAAAGAAGAGTTTTTGGCGTTAGGGAATCAAGAGGAGTCAGCGAAAGAAGATAGAAATATGGAGTTTCATGACAGAAAAGAAATTATTGATGAGTAGAAAGATTGGACAAAAGATGGAAGAGTTTTGAGGGCAGAGAACATGACGATTGGACGAAGATGAAGATGAAAGAAGATGAAATAGCAGGGACAGGAAAAAACTCGATAAAGGGAGGAGAGATAGGACAATAGAAGATTAAGTGCTTGAACGCAGAAAAGCAAGAGATGATAGGAAAAGAAGATAGAAAAAGAAGAAATGGCAGGACAGGAAAGAAATAATTGAAGATAGGAAAATAGGACAAAAAGAAGATCGTGTGTTTGAAGGCAGAAAAACAAGAGATGGTAGAAAAAAGAAGATAGAAAAAGAAAGAAGGACAAGAAAGAAATTATGAAGATAGGAAAAATAGGACAAAAGGAGATAGTGTTTAATGACGGAGAAGCAAAACGAATGAGCGAAAGAAGAAAGAGGAGGAAGATGAAATAGCAAAACACGAAATAAATTATCGAAAGAAGGAAATACAGAACAAAAGAATAAAGAAGTGTTTGATGAAGAAGGAAGAAGAGGAGTGAGTGGAGGAAGGAAGATAAATACAATACGATGCCAGAACAGTGAAGAAAAATGATAACAGAGGGAAGGAAGATCGGATGAAAGGAGGAATGGAGAAGACGATGAAGTTGGAGTAAATTTGAAGAAGAGGGAATGCAAATGGAGGGAGAACGAGGAGGATAAAAGAATAGAAGGGACCAGGTGGGAAACAGGATACATGAATGGAGTGAATGATGAAAGAGAAAGAGATAGAGAGCAAAACTATAAGAAACCAAACGGGAGGAATGGAAAACGAGATGAAAGGCAAAGAGAGACAGAAAATAGAGATAAAAAAAACAAAAGCGAAGAATAGAGAACAAGATGGAAGACAAAGAGAGGCAGAGAATAAGATAACAAAGAGAGAGAGAGAGAGAGAGATTGCGATTCTAAGAAGGCAGCAAAATGAAAGGGAAGAGAGAGAGAGAGAGAGAGAGAGACTTCATATAACCTTCTTCCACATGAATTCCCTTTCCTCCCTTTCTTTGCGTCCTCACTTCCCCTCTTCCTTTTCCTCTCCTTTCCTCCCCTTTCCTTTCCTCCCCTGCTTCTCCTCTTTCCCCCTCACTTTCCTTCCTTCCACTTCCTCCTCCTATACCTCTCTTTCTTCTCTTCCTCCTCTTCCCCTTTCTCTCCTCTTCCTCCTCCTATACCTTCTCGACTTTCCTACACTCCCCAAGGCCCTTTTCTACTCCCTTTTCTTCCCCTCCCCTTTCAGTCCCTCCCCTACTCTGCCCACCCATAAGTCTTCGGCCTTCTCCCATTTTCTATCAACTATTTCTTCCTCTTCCATTCTTTTCCTTATTCTAGTTTTCATTGTTACTATCTCATATACTCTATCTTCTTTTTCTTCTTTTCTTCTTCTTCTTCTTCTTCTTCTTCTTCTTCTTCTTCTTCGTCGTCGTCGTCTTTCACTTCTTCATCGTTTTGGTCTTCTGCGTTCCAGTCTTTATTCCTCGCCTCCTTCTCTCCTGCTTCCTCCTCCTCCTCCTCCTCCTCCTCCTCCTCCCGGATCAAGGCAACACAGGGGGGAGGTTTGTTGTCTCTGTGGGCCGCGGGTTCCTCATAGACTCAGGCTTGAACGTGACTTACTGTGTGTGTGTGTGTGTGTGTGTGTTGTTGTTGTTGTTGTTTCTGTCTTGTCATGTCTTGTCTCTGTTTATCTTCCTGTTATTTGTTTGTGTGTGTGTTTGTCTGTGTGTGTGTGTGTGTGTGTGTGTGTGTGTGTGTGTGTGTGTGTGTGTGTGTGTGTGTGTGTGAGGCAGTTTCTCTCTCTGTCTTTATAAAATTTCACGTATTCTTTTTTCTCTTCCCTGTTTGTTTGTCATAGTACTTGTGTGTGTGTGTGTGTGTGTGTGTGTGTGTGTGTTCGTCTGTCTGTCTGTCTGTCTGTCTCCGTCTATCTATCGTTCTGTCTGTCTATCTATCTGTCGTTCTGTCTGTCTGTCTGTCTGTCTGTGCTTCTTAATGCTTGTATTCTTCACTTTCTTTCTGTTATTTATTTTCAAGTATAAGAAAGAAAAAGATGAGAGAGAGAGAGAGAGAGAGAGAGAGAGAGAGAGAGAGAGAGAGAGAGAGAGAGAGAGAGAGCGCTACCTCCTCCTTTACCTGTCCCTCCTTCCTCAGGTGAGTTCCCCGTAATCACGTTGCTTCACCTTGACTCACTCACGCTATTCAAGGCAGAGAGTGAAAGTGTTTGTGTGCGTGTATGTGTGTGTGTGTGTGTGTGTGTGTGTGTGTGTGTGTGTGTGATGTGTTTTTTTTCTTTCTCTTTGTATTTTCCTTCCCTCCCTCCTTTCCTACGTTCGTTCACCAATTCCTTCCTTCCTTCCTTCCCTCTTTTCTTTCTCCTCTTATTCCTTTTTTTCTTCCTTCCTGCCTTTCGTTCATCCCTTTCTTCCTTCCTTCCTTCCTTTCTTTCTCCGTTTCTTTCTCTTTATTCGTTTTTTCTTTCCGTCTTCCTTTCCTACTTTCGTTCATCCCTTTCTCCCTTCCTTCCTTCCTTCCTTTATTTCTCTGTTTCTATCTCTTTGTTCCTTTATTCTTCCTTCCTTCCTTTCTATCTCCGTTCATCCCTTCCTTCCTTCCTTTTTCTTTCTTTCTTTCTTTTTGTCTCATGGAAATAATGGGATAATATTGTTTTAGTACAGAGAGAGAGAGAGAGAGAGAGAGAGAGAGAGAGAGAGAGAGAGAGACAGAGAGAGAGAGAGAGAAGGGACACAGACGGACCATCACAACTTCACACAAAAGCTTCTCCGTGATCCTCCTGTTTTACCTTCAACTCTGCCAACTGACTCCAAGCTCTTCCTCATCAAGTCTTCCTCTCCTCTTGTCTCTCTTCTACCTCCCGGCGTCTTCTCCCTCCTCCTCTTCTGCTTTTCTCCTCTTTTCTTGTCCTCTTCTTCCTCTGTTTCTTTCTCTTTCATTTTTTTTCTTTCCCTCTTCTTCCTTTCTCTTATTTTTCTTGTCCTCTTCTTTTCTTCTCTTTTTCTTGTTCTCACCAGCGTCCTCTCCTTCCTACTCTTCTTCCTTCCTTCTTTTCTTATCCTCTTTAAATACGTTTTCTTTTATTTACACTTTACTATTATTTTCCTCCTTCCTTATTTTCGTCTTTTCATCTTTTTATACTCTCCTTTAATTCTTCCTTTTCCTTCCTTTCGTTCTTTCTCCTTATTTCCCTTCCTCTTTAATTTGTTTTCCTTATTTTTCTTCTTTCTGTTTCCTCTTTTCTTGTCCTCTTAATTCTTCTTCTTTTTCTCCCATTTTCCTTCTCTTTTTCTGTTTCTTTTTCTGGTCTTCTTCAATTTTTATTTTTACTTCTTCCTTTCCCTCTTTCCTTGTCCTTCCTTTGACCTCATTCTCCATTCCCTTCTTCTCGAGACTTTCTTTTTTCTTTCTTTCTTCTGTCTTCGTTATTTTCTTTTTACATTCAATCTTTCTTTTCTGATTTTTTTTCCAATGTTTTCTTCTCTCCTTTCGTTTACCCACCAAGTTTCCTTTCTTTCTCTATTCCTTCATTCTTATTTTCCATTTCCTTCTTTTCCTTTTCTTTCAACTTGTTTTTCTTTTTTCCTTCTTCTTTCTGTTTATCTCCTCTTCCTCTTCATTTACCTCCAAACATCCATCCTTTTCTTCACTTCTTTTTTCCACTAAGATCTTTTTCTCTCTATTCTTTCATTCTTCTTTTCCATTTTCTTCTTTCCTCTTTTTTTCAACTTATTTTTCTTTTTTTCCTTCTCCTTGTTTCTGTTCATCTCCTCCTTTTCTTTCACCTTCAGACTTTTTTTCTCTTCTTCACCATTTTTTCATCTCAAATTTTCCTCCTTCTTTTCCTCCTGTCCTCCTTTCCCTTCTTTCCTCCTCTCTTTCTCTCCTCTTTGTCCTCTTTTTCTGACCCCATCTGCATCCCATCCTAATCATTTTCTTGTTTGTTTTCCTCTCACCTTTTATCTCCTCCTCCTCCTCCTCCTCCTCCTCCTCTTCCTCCTCCTCCTCCTCCTCCTCCTCTTTGCTTTTATCCTCTTCTTCTCTTCCTTTTCGTTTCACATTTTCTGCTATTATTCTATTCTCTCTATCTCCATCTCCCACTCTTTTATCTCCTCCTCCTCCTCCTCCTCCTCCTCCTCCTCCTCCTCCTCCTCGTCCTCGTCCTCCTCCTCCTCCTCCACTTCCTCTTCCCCATTCCTGCTTATTTCTCCTCCTCTGTCTCTCTTATCTAATCTATGGCGACTGTCCAGGATTCTCTCTCTCTCTCTCTCTCTCTCTCTCTCTCTCTCTCTCTCTCTCTCTCTCTCTCTCTCTCTCTCTCTCTCGCTCTCTCTCTTGTTTTCGTTTGTTTGTTTGTTTGTTTGTTTGTTTGTTTGTTTCGTCTTCGTGCTATCAGAAGCTTTTTTTAATTTCTATTTTTTTTTTTAGTTATTTTTTTCTTTTATCTTTTTTTTTAATTTCTGAGATTGATTGTTATAGATTTTGAGTCGTGTTTGTCATTGATTGTTGTTGTTATTTATTGTTGTTTTGCTAGTTTTCTTATTTTCTTCTTCTTTATTATTATTATTATTATTATTATTATTATTATTATTATTATCATCATCATCATTATCATCATCGTATACTTATTAACTCAGTCATTAAAGGTTATCTCTATGCACACTTTCCTTCCT
>NC_066560.1:9820641-9830641 GCF_024679095.1 Eriocheir sinensis
TGTGTGTGTGTGTGTGTGTGAGTGTGTGTGTGTGTGTGTGTGTGTGTGTGTGTGTGTGTGTGTGTGTGTTAATTATATGATTGTATTCTACATTATTAATTTTCTGAGATCACTAAAGTCAATGACTTAAATATATATTGCTCAGTTTACTAGATGCAGTCCGCCTAATCTGTGCTTGCCCGGTGCGGTTCCTGCTGAGGTGTGCAACTTCCGAGAACGAGTATTGATGTGGTATTCTTGGAACGCGGGCACATGGAGCACCGCGTTATTTTTGGGAAGGATTATAATATTCTTAGGAGCCAGGCAAGCAAAACATTGTAGTATTTTTGTGGGGGAGGACAGAAAGGCACTACGGACGGAGAAAAGCTGAATAGAAATGCTTTTTTTAAGAGAAATACAAGCTGAGATTTTACATATTCTGAAGTGATCATAATGCACTTAGAACAGAGGCAAACTGATCATTCCCTTCAAAAGAAACAACAATTTGAAAACATAGCCCAACCAATTATTTCAGTACTACTTCAGAACAAGACTACAATCCGCTAAGAGCTGAAACTTTCTTGTAATTTCCGTAGAGTTTAAAAAGGGACAAAACACTGAGATCATACAAGTCAAACCAAATATCTCGGTTGTAATATTTCAGAACAAGGTTACAATTCGCTGATAACTGAAACAGTCTTGCAATTTCCGTAGAGCTTTACAAGTAACAGCAATCTAAGAACATGCAAGTCAAACCACATATCTTTGTACTAGTAATTCAAAAGAAGCTTACAATGCGCTAGGTACTGAAATAATCTTGCAATCCCCGTAGAGTTTAAAAAGGAACACTGCAATCTTAGAATATGCAAGTCAAACCACATATCTTAGTACTAGTGAGGAAGACTTGAGAAAGGGAGAGAGTGAGGATGACTTGGGGAGGGTAGAGGGAAGGAGGGAGAGTGAGGAAGACTTGAGAAAGGGAGAGAGTGAGGAAGACTTGGGAAGGGTAGAGGGAAGGAGGTGTTACTCCACGGGGGTCCTGAAGGACGGGGTGCCCTCCGCCACCCTCGAGAAGGCCGGTGACGACCCTTTGAAAAAAAATGATGAGGGGGAACTCAAATATTTCCCCAAATTGCCTGATCTTGAGAAGATGATGCCAAGTTTGGAAAATGGCGCGAATGACAGTATCAAGACCAAGGAAAAGAAAGTCTTTGATAATAGAGATGAAACGGGGCATGTAACCGGCAATAAGACAGTCGTTGAAAAGACTCTTACCAGTGCCACTGAGGTAACAAAGGAGATTCTGCCAGGCAATAAAACGAATCAAGTATTAGCAACAGAGAAAGAAGAAAAACTACCTTTAGAGGAAACCATTAGGGAAACATGTGTGGAGAGTAAGAACGATACGGATAAGAGCGACGGACGCCAGAAAGTAGAACGGACAGAGAAAACCATTGAGATTCTTCCCGGCAATAAAACGAATGAAATGTTAGTAACAGGAAAAGAAGAAAAACTGCCTTCACAGGAAACCATTTAGGAGACATCTGTGGAGACTAAGAATGTAACAGAAAATGGCGATGGTCCTCTGACAGTAGAACGGACAGAGAAAACAAAGGAGATTCTGCCAGCCAATGAAACGAATGAAAGTATTGTAACAGAGAAAGAAGAAAGACTACCTTCACAGGAAAGCATTTCGATGACATCTGTGGAGGAGAGTAGAAATGCTTCTGAAAATGGCGTTGGACCTCAGAAAATAGAACGAACAGAGAAAACAAAGGAGATTCTGCCCGGCAATAAAACGAATGAAATTGTTGTAACAGAGAAAGAAGAAAGACTACCTTCACAGGAAAGCATTTCGATGACATCTGTGGAGGAGAGTAGAAATGCTTCAGAAAATGGCGATGGACCTCAGAAAATAGAACGAACAGAGAAAACAAAGGAGATTCTGGCCGGCAATAAAACGAATGAAAGTATTGTAACAGAGAAAGAAGAAAGACTACCTTCACATGAAACCATCAAAGAAACATCTGTGGAGAGTAGGAATGTTACAGAGAATGGCGATGGACCTCTGGTAGTAGATCGAACAGAGAAAACAATGGAGATTCTGCCCGGCAATGAAACGAATGAAATTTCAGTAACAGAGAAAGAAGAAAAACAACCTTCACATGAAACCATCAAGGAAACATCGGTGGAGAGTAGGAATGTTACAGAAAATGGCGATGGACCTCTGATAGTTGACCGAACAGAGAAAACAATGGAGATTCTCCCCGGCAATAAAACGAATGAAGTTGTTGTAACAGAGAAAGAAGAAAAACTACCTTCACATGAAACCATCAAGGAAACATCTGTGGAGAGTAAGAATGTTACAGAGAATGGCGATGGACCTTTGATAGTAGACCGAACAGAGAAAACAAAGGAGCTTCTGCCCGGCAATGAAACGAATGAAGTCGTAGTAACAGAGAAGGAAGAAAAACTACCTTCACGGGAAACTTCTGTGACGCCACCGAAAGTTGTTAAAAAGATTAGGAGAAGGAAAGCTTGTAGGTGTGACTCGTTGTTGACCCTTACGGTGGTAACAGAAGAATTAATTGAAAGAATTGCTCGTGTTGTATTGAAGGAAATGACAACAGAGTAGTGATAGTGGGTTGCTGTTTCTCTTATCAATTTCTTTGAAAAAAATCAAAATCAAAATAAATATTAAAGAAGTCAGGAGGCCGTGAACCATTCAAATATGTCACTTATGAACACGGTGATTGCGGCCCCGGCTTAGATTCGAGAGAGTTGTGTTTCTTTTGAGAGTGTACACACACAATGCCGGTTTGTGTCCGGCCTTGAGTATCACAGCAGTTAGCGGCGTCCTTAGTTAACAGTTTACCACAGTTTACCTTCCGCAGGTTTCCCCAGTGAGCACTGAGGCCACGCGCAGCTATTGCGTTGACCCTCTTACCTATATAGTTACCGCAGCGTCCAGATTCAAGGAGCCGTTATTTAAGGCAACATGTATAAAATTTCAGCCTGTCTCCATGCACGCTTTGTTCACGCCTAGTTAGTGCCACATCAAGTGTCTAGGAGCCATTTTTTTAAGGTAAAATATACATAATGCCAGTCTGTCTATTTTCATGTATTAATCCAGACCCTGGTAACGTCGCATCCAGTGTCAAATAGCCATTTTCTAATACAATATATATACATAATGACTGTCTATTTCCATGTATTAATCCAGACCCAGCTAACGCCGCATCCAATTTCAAAGAGCCATATTTTCAAAGATAATATATAGGTAATTCCAGTCTGTCTCCATGTACTAAACCACACTCAGTTAATTTCTGCACCTGTATTACGTTTAGGAGAGCCAGGTTTCAAAGGAAGACCTGCATACATAACGTCGGTCTGCCTCAGTTCAGTAAACCGCCACAAATATAAAATAAGAACATAAACGGGCATCGTGTTGTTCCACACCCAGTTAACGTCGCCTCCAGTGCCCAAGAGTCACAATTTTTAGGTAATATAAATCTACACGTAAGGCAATTTTGTCTCTTTGTATAAATTCGCGCCCAGTCAATACCGCCGTCCAGATTCCGTTCACGTGCGCCAAGCTATACAGGAAGACCTGTACATGCATAACCTTGGTCTACTTCAGTTCAATAATCCACCACAAATGTAAGCCACGAGTAAGCGCGTCTCGCCACTCCGTCCCCGTTCATTAATATATACGCCGAGGAGCTCTGACAGGCGTCCCCGAATGGTGAACGAACCTCCTCTTCTGCTGCTGCTGCTGTGTACCGAAACGCCGCATTATTCACGAGGTCAGGCGGGGAATGGGTTTAGTCTTTTGTGCGGGAAAGGAGAGAGAAATAGAGAGTGGAGTAAAGAGAGAGGGAGAGAGTAAGCAATGAGGATTCCATGGGTCAAGCACTACGAAGCACTACGAAACGCTACGATTTCCTACCATTATCCTCAGATTTGAATCCAATAGGTTACGGTAAGATACGATTTGATCAGGATCACCTACCCGCGCGCTCACCAGCTGACCTCCCTGCCACCTTCGTCTCGCCCTCTCTGCCGTTCCCCCCTTCACGCCTCAGCACCCCGCACGACCCACTGTAGCATTCTGAGTGTAGGCAGGAATAACCCCTCACACAATTACTCCTTAAATGACACTCCTCTAAGCAGGTCTGGGCGTGAGAGTGACTTAGGAGTCCTAGTGAGCGCTGACCTCCATCCTAGGTCTTAATGCATTCAGACTAAAAATCGGGCCAACAGAGTACTGGGTTTCATCTCAAGGAGCGTAAGCAATAGGAGCGCTGAAGTCATCCTCAAGCTTTACTTAGCACTAGTTAGACCTCATCTTGATTATGTAATTTAGTTCTGGTCCCCCTTCTATAGAATGGATATCAAGATGTTAGAATCTGTACAGAGGAGGAGACAAAGATGATTCAGGGAGTGAGAAACTTGCCTTATGAAGACAGGCTGAAGCGTTTAAATATACACACTAGAAAGGCGAAGGTTGCGAGGAGACTTGATCGAAGTCTATAAATGGATGAAGGGCTTCAATAAAGGGGATGTCACTAAGATTTTGAGAGAAAAAGAGCCAGGTAGGACGCGTGGCAATGGTTTTAAGTTAGACAAATTCAGATTCAACAAAGACATAGGCAAGAATTGGTTCACCAATAGAGTGGTTGACGAATGGAACAGGCTTGGGAGCCATGTTGTGGGTGCCAATACCATAGATACATTCAAGAAGAGGTTAGATAAAGCCATGGCTGGTGAGGTAAGGTGGGTTTGAGTGTACAGGAGCTGCCATGTATAGGCCAACCGGCCTCTTGCAGACTCCTTACGTTCTTATGTTCTTATGTTCTAATGCCCTAAGTACTGAAACAATCTTGCAATCCCCGTAGAGTTTTAAAAGCAAGAACCACAACATTCCGCGAACACACATCAGCGAAACATTTTAGTATTCCGCGAAGAGTCTCCAGCGCACGAAGCCAACACAGATAAGCCCAAACCCAAACCCTTCCCTTCTATTCCGGGCGCAGGGAAGGACCGATAAAAACACCTGCTGACTCTGAACTCTTCAGTCACCCTTCGAAGCTTAGATAAGAAGGGGCTTGTATAGTGTTACCGTTACGTCTCCATATAGCTCGACCTTGTAACCACTTGAGGAGCTTCCTGAGTCACTCCGTCTGTACACTTCCCTTCCCTGTCAGTGAAATTTGAGGAAGAAAAAAACAACGACAGCGAAAAACGGAGAATGGAGAGGAAAGAGAAAATGGAATATGAAAAAAAAGGAGAATCGATTAATAGAAATGGACATGATACGAAAAACGGAGAAACGAAGAATAGAGAAATAGGAAAGGAAGCGAAAAAGGAATAAAGGAAGAGAGGAAAGGAAGCGAAAAAGGAATAGAGGAAGAGAGGAAAGGAAGCGAAAAAGGAATAGAGGAAGAGAGGAAAGGAAGCGAAAAAGGAATAGAGGAAGAGAGGGAAGTAAGCGAAAAAAGGAAAAGAGGAAGAGAGGGAAAGAAGCGAAAAAGGAATAGAGGAAAAGAAGCGAATAAAAAAATAGAAATTGAAAAGAGGGAGCGAAAAAGGAACAGAGTAATAGAGGAAAAAAAGCGAAAAGGGAATTGAGGAGAGGAAACGAAAAAGAGATATGATAAAAAAAAGAGAATTGAGTAACAAAAAAAAAAAAGACAGGATACGAAAAACGGAGAAACGGAGGAAAAAGAAAACGGGAAGAAATAAAAAAAAGATAACAACTGATAGAAACGTGTCCACTGCAGAGAGAGAGAGAGAGAGAGAGAGAGAGAGAGAGAGAGAGAGAGAGAGAGAGAGAGAGAGAGAGAGCGAGAGAGAGAGAGAGAGAGAGGCAGGAAGGAAGGACGGATGGAAGGCGGCGGGGGAGGAGAATCGATAGGACCTTTTACAACTCATCCTTAGCATCAGACTATATTTAGAGGAGGAGGAGGAGGAGGAGGAGGAGGAGGAGGAGGAGGAGGAGGAGGAGGAGGGGGAGAGGAAGGAAAGAGGGGAGCCTTTGATTATAGAAAAAAAAGATACAAGGAAAAGAACACACACACACACACACAGAGAGAGAGAGAGAGAGAGAGAGAGAGAGAGAGAGAGAGAGAGAGAGAGAGAGAGAGAGAGAGAGAGAGGATACTAAACGAAAAACGGAAAGTTCAAATAATAAACGAAAGAAATGGAATAACAACAGAAATAATAGAAACCTCCTCCTCCTCCTCCTCCTCCTCCTCCTCCTCCTGTGGATGGCTGGCGACTCTGCGGACTGGAATGGAGGCGACAAAGTGCATCGCGAAGGAGGAATTGCAGAGAAGATGGAAAGTGGTATCAGGCGGGGAAATTGTGTTAGGAGGAGGAGGAGGAGGAGGAGGAGGAGGAGGAGGAGGAGAAAAAGTGCGGAAAGTGATGATGGTTCTATTATAAGAGAAGGAGGAGGAAGACAAGAGGAATGGAAACGAGGTAGAGTAGATCGTTCAGGAAGAGGACGAGGATGAAGGGCAGGGAGGAGGAAGAGGAAGAGGAGGATAGGAGAAAAGAGGAAGAGGAGGATAAGAACAAAGAGAGGTGAACGTACTTAGTGATTATATTTATATGTGAATAATAATAATGATAATAATTATAATAATAATAATAATAATAATAATAATAATAATAATAATAATAAAAATGACGTCGAGAAAAAATAGAAATAGACAAGCAATCAAAATATTCAATTCCTTCTCCTCCTCCTCCTCCTCCTCCTCCTCCTCCTCCTCCTCCTCCAAATAAAAGAGGACTGGAAGGAGGACGCTTAAAAGAAAGAACACGAGTGATTGAGGAATGAAATTTTAATGAGAGAGAGAGAGAGAGAGAGAGAGAGAGAGAGAGAGAGAGAGAGAGAGAGAGAGAGAGAGAGAGAGAGACAGGAGGTCATAAAACACGGCTAGGAAAGGAGCTAAAAGAGGAAAGAGGTTAAAGAAAGTGAAAACAGTTCAAAAAATATGAAAAGTGAAAGGAAATTAGGATGAAAAGGAAAGTAAATGGATCACACAAACAGAAAAGTAAAAGAAAGAAAAAAAATGGTGAAGCAGCCACAGGGAGACAAATATAGGAAGAGTAAAGAAAGAAAGAAAGAAAGAAAAGAAAGAATAAATGGAGAGTAAGGGAAAAAGAAAACAGAGAAAGAGGAGGACTGGATAGCATTAAGGAACAGCGGAACGAGATGATAAAGGAATGCATCAGGGAATAGGAAAAAAGGAGAGTAAAACAGAAATAGAAGGAAAGAAGGAGAGAGAGAAAGGTCGTGAGGTAGAGAGAAAAGGATAAGAGACGGAGAGAGAGAGATATTGTATTAAAGTAATGTAGAAGATGGGAAGGGAAAGTAAGAAAGTAAGGGAAGTTTTAAAAGGAAAATGGGAAATGGGAGGCGCAAAGAGGAGGGAAAGAAAGAGAATTAGAGAGAATATAAAAGGAAAGAAGAGAAGATGGAAAAGAAATGGAGGGGCGATGGTTGAAACTAAGGGAAGAAATAGAACGTAAGAGAAAAAGAGAAATGAAAATGAGAGGATGAAAAAGAGGTGAAAAATAAGATAGGAAAAAAAGAGAGTAAGGAAAGAGAACGAAGTGTAGGAAGAAGAAAAAAATAATGTTGGGAGGAAAGAAGGAGAGAGAGAACGAAGTGGAAGGAGAAAGGAAAGGAAGGGAGTGGAAAGAAAATAGGAGGAGGAAAATAGTGAAGTGGAGGAAGAGGGAAAGAGGGAAGAGAGAGGGAGGAAGGGGAGGAGGGAAAAAGATTGAGGGAAACAGTTATTAATAGCCACATGACCCCGGAGAGAGAGAGAGAGAGAGAGAGAGAGAGAGAGAGAGAGAGAGAGAGAGAGAGAGAGAGAGAGAGAGAGAGAGAGAGAGAGAGAGAGAGAGATTAAATTTATTAGTTGTTTGTTCTTTTATTACTGTCCTCCCTTGCTCTCATTGGCCTTCATATGCTGCTCTTTCTCCTTCTCTTCCTCCTCCTCCTCCTCCTCCTCTCCTCCTCCTCTTCTTCATCCTTTTATATGCAACTATTTTTTTCTTGTTTCCTTATTTTTACTTCTATTTCCTTTATTTCCCTTTCCTCATCATCCTCATCCTTCTCCACTTACCTCCACTTCCTCCTCCACTCACCTCCACCTCCTCTTCCTCCCGCAGTGCCGGTGGAAGCCACAGCGTTCCTCGGGGCCGTCGCTGCCTTTGTGGTGTTCCTCTTCGTCCTCTTTCTCTATCTCAACAAGAAACTCTGCTTCTACACCGTCGGAAACTTCCCCTGCTGTGACGACCCCGTGACCAAGCCCGACAAGCTCAAGGAGTTGGGTGAGTACTAAAAACGAAAAGAATACCATGGCGATTACTCCTCTGGTATCTGTTTTTCCTATGTAGTCCTATGTATTTCTAAGTATCACGGCCCCCACCTTGGATTTTTATGTGGGCCTGTTTTCTCACACGCTCTCGGCTCTCACTGCAAATGATTCTGAAGGCCACAATGGAAATAAGTCGGGTTCTCACAAGTTGTTTGTCACATTCATGGCCTAAGTACTGCTTGATGTAGAGGTCTCTTGGTGGTGGAGGTGATGCCAGTTTGCTGTCTAGACAAGTAAAAAGGCGGCAGGTTAGGAGAAAAACTACACATATTTTTTTCTCTTATATACAAGGGAAACAGGAGGTACCATAGAGTTGTCTACTTTCGTTATAATGTCTTGCTACTGTTCTCTTGAAAAAGTCATTGGGAGGAGAAAAGGCTGTTTTAGATATATTAGGCTGAGGGGTGAAAGAGCGAATATACTGTTACACTCTTGCACTAGTAAGTTGGACAGCATATCGGTTACATGTCGTATGTGGGTCTTTACTGTGCTTGTCCGTGATTTCTTTCTTCTTAAGGGGATGTGTTTTATAAGATCAATGTGTGTACGTAAGGCTGAGAATCACGTGTGTGTGTGTATGTGTGTGTGTGTGTGTGTGTGTGTGTGTGTGTGTGCGCGCGTGTGAGGGTACGAGTGGAATTCCAGCTGAGTCACATTTTTTTTTTTTCATGTGTGTGTGTGTGTGTGTGTGTGTGTGTGTGTGTGTGTGTGTGTGTGTGTGTGTGTGTGTGTTCTTGGCAGTGATTGCTTGAGTCACGCGTTCTTTTGTGTTCCTGAGTCATGTGTTCACGGAAGGTCAGGTGTGCGTTGTGTTGTGTTATGTTGTGTTGTGTTGTGTTGTGTTGTGCTGTGTTGTGTTGTGCTGTGTTGTGTTGTGTTGTGTTGTGCTGTGTTGTGTTGTGTTGTGTTGTGTGCTGGTGCGAGGGAGGAATTTGCGTCATGGCTGATCTTCGTCTCATTTTTTCTTTTTTTCCTTTTCGTCTTCTTCTTGTCTCTAGTCTTTCATTCTGCTTCATCTTATTTTTTCTTCCTTTCAACAAACTAAGCTGAGGAGAGGAGAGGAGAAGAAAGTCATGGTGTTATTTCTTTGCTTTACAATTTGTCTTCCTTAATATTTAGCATTATGTAGCGTTGTCTAGTCTTATTCTGCTTTATCTTATTTTTTCTTCCTTTCAACAAACTAAGCTGAGGAGAGGAAAGGAGAAGAAAGTCATGGTGTTATTTCTTTGCTTTACAATTTGTCTTCCTTAATATTTAGCATTATGTAGCGTTGTCTGTAATCTCGCATTCTACTGCATCCTATTTTTTCTTCCTTTCAACAAACTATAGCGAGGAGAGGAAATTAGAGTAGCCATATAGTGTTATTTTTTACTTTTCATTTTGCCTTCTGTCTTTATCATTATGTAGTGTTGTCTTTACGCTTTCTTTCTGCTTTACCTTATTTATTTTTTCCCCTTCGACATACTAAATAAAAAAAAGAGGAAAGGAGATTAAAGTCTTGTGGTGTTATTTTTTATTGTTCATTTTGCGTTCCATCTTTATTCTTTCATTCTACTTCCCTCATTATTTTTCCCCTTCGACACACTAAATAAAAAAGGAAAGGGGATTAAACTCATGTGGTG
>NC_066560.1:9833141-9915641 GCF_024679095.1 Eriocheir sinensis
AATATTTGAAGAGACACGCAATGCTAAATCTCCATCTTCATCGCTTCTCACTTCACCTTTACTTTACCTATGCAGTCTAACACCACACATCTACAATACACCTTTGATTTGCACCTTTTATTATCACACCTTCAATTTACACACCTTTCCGTTACACCTTCATGAAACACCTTACTATTACATCGACCTTTCCTTCACACCTTTGCGTTCCTTATTTCCCTCCGTGGTTTTTTTTCATCTCTTCTTTGTTATCTCAAGTTATTTTCTCATTTTTCCTCCATTTTTTTTTCATTTATTCGTATTTGACTTTCCTTTGGTTGTCTTGTTCTCACCGTTTTGTCTCCTCGCATTTTCTCTTGACCTCGTGCAATATTTTCCCTCTTTTTTTCCTTTCTTCTCCATGTATTTTTTCTTGCCATTCACATGCGTATTTAATATCTCAAGGTTCACTCACCTGGTTTCCCTTGTTCTCACCTTTCCTCCGCTAATTAACAGGAGTGACGCAGGTAAAGAAACGACGCAAAAACGGAGTGCTTCTTTGTGATGAAATTTCATATCGCTTGAGTTGCGGAGAGAGAGAGAGAGAGAGAGAGAGAGAGAGAGAGAGAGAGAGAGAGAGAATAGAGCAGAGGTGAAGGTCATTGGGGACAAGCAAAATTCACGGACACACACACACACACACACACACACACACACACACACACACACACACACACACACACACACACACACACACACACACACACACACACACACACACACACACACACACACACACACACAAACACACACACACACATGCACACCCACATGCACGCGAGGCTCAGGAATGCATTATTGTGCGAGGCGGAGGTGGTGGTGGCCTTGAGCTGCCTGGCGTGGGCGGGGGACTGGTGAGCCAGGTGGAGGGAAGGGATACCAGGACTGGAGGGATTAAGATGTTCAGTTCTTAAAGGTAAACAAAGGTAGACATGTAGAGGAATAGAGAGGGTGGTAGGTAGCGAAGTATACGAAGGAATAGAGAGTTTGATTGATTGATTAACTGATTGACAGGTAGATAGGTATGTAGATAGATAGATAGATAGATAGATAGATAAATATACTGATAGAGATAGATTGATAGAAAGATGAAAGATAGATAGATAGATAAATAGGTAAATAGATAGACTGATAGAGAGAGACTAATAGAAAGATGAAAGATAGATAGAACGATTGGTTGATAGATAAACAGATAGATAGAGAGATGGGTAGAGAGATAGACTGACATGTGGACCTAAGATAGATAGTTACACAGATAGATAGATAGATAGATGGATGATTATTAGCCACCTACGATATTCAATTAATGTGCTGGTGTTACGAGTGTGGTAAAAACAATTGCGTCATGTGAGCAGAGTTCCCGCGCGCCCTTCAGAGGATTCGCAAAACCTATCGCATGTAAATGAACGAAGCAAGAAGACGCAATGTTCTCTGTTATTGATTTTAACAGAGCTTTCTCTTCCTCCGAGGCGCAGGAAAGACATAGAAAGAGAAAAAAAGTGTTTGGAGGAATGCTACGCTCTCTCTCTCTCTCTCTCTCTCTCTCTCTCTCTTGTCGTTGCCGCCTCGAGTGTCAGTCAACGATTCACTGATAAGACGACAGAAGGCGTTGTTGTTGTTGTTGTTGTTGTTGTTTTCCTAAGATGTAGACGTACTTTTAGTTTTAGTTTGACGGGTGGTTTCATTTTTTTTTTTTTCATGTCTGTCTGAAACACTTAAAATAATAGGCCTACTTTTTTTGCGGGGGGGGGGGGGAATGCTTAGTGTTTGTTTCTGTGTGTGTGTGTGTGTGTGTGTGTGTGTGTGTGTGTGTGTGTGTGTGTGTCATGATGATGTTTAGAGTGTGTGGAGCAATCTTTTTCCTGTTGCACGTACCCTCTCGCCTTTCTCTCTCTCTCTCTCTCTCTCTCTCTCTCTCTCTGCTTTATTTTTTTCCCACTGTTTTGTGATCCTATTGATATTTTTATCGGACCTATGCATCTTAATGGAAAAAACCACCCATGGAAATCCGTTTAATCATTTCTATGGCCTGAGGAAACAGTTATAATGGAAGCCCGGTACGATTGATTGATTGATTGATAGTTTATTGTAGTTGCAGGTAAACAACAAGGGAGAATGGAGGAACATGCCATCCCAACCCCCAGGCAGGGCAGAATGTGATTATACGACTGTTTTATTATCCTCCTCCTCCTCCTCCTCCATGAAATTCAAATCTGGCAAGCAAGTAGGAAGGAAGGAAGGAAGATGAGGTGAAAGGGAGAGGGGTTAGAGGGAGAACAGCAGGAGGAAGAGGAGGAGGAGGAGGAGGAGGAGGAGGAGATGTGTGTTACTCATGGAGAGGGAGAACAGCAGGAGGAAGAGGAGGAGGAGGAGGAGGAGGAAGAGGAGGAGATGTGTGTTACCCATGGAGAGGGAGAACAGCAGGAGGAAGAGGAGAAGATGTGTGTTACCCATGGAGAGGGAGAACAGCAGGAGGAAGAGGAAGAGGAGGTGGAGGAGGAGATGTGTGTTACCTTAGCAACCTATGACGTTTTTTTTTTTATATATATACAATACACATGTAGGTATAGTATATGAACCTGAATCTATCAACACTACCTCATGTTAAACCCTCTGCAGGTGCTGCTTACAACTATGGCGAAGGTGAGAGCTCCAGCGACAGCGAGGAGGAGGCGGCCAAGCGTCTCTCGTCCTCCAAGAGCTTTCCTTCGGGCCTCCGCGACAATCACCACCCCCACGCCGCCCACAACTCGGCCTACCACGCCTACAACCACTACGGCCACCACAACTACCACCAGTTCGGGCCAGCGAGGTCGCCTTCCCAGTACTCGGCGCCGGAGAATGGGGTCACTTCTACGGGTGAGTCTGGGGAATGGGGAAAATGGGGAATATATAGGGGACTGTTGAGATGGGGAAATGGGAGAATGGGAAGTGAGGAAATGGGGGAACGGGGAAAATATAGGAGATTGTAGATATGGGGAAATGGGAGAATGGGAGGTGAGGAAATGGGGAAATGGGGAAAATATAGGGTATTGTAGATAAGAAATTGGGGAAGGGAAAAAAGTGAAGACAATGGGAAATGGGAAATGGGGGATGGGGAAGATGGCAAATGGGGAAATGGGTAATGAAGATGTGGGGAAATAGGCAAATGGGGTCATGTCATCAGATGAGTCTTGAGGTTGGTGAGAAAATGGGAAGTGTGGGAAATGGGGAAACGAGGAAAAAGAGAATGGGGAAATGGGGAGAATGGGAAAAGTGAAACTGGGGGAAAATGGTATATGGAGAGTAAGGAAAATAAGAAATGGGAAATGGGGAAATAGGAAATAGGTGTGTAGATTGGAAAATGGGAAATAGAAAATGGGAATATGGGGAAAATAAGAAATGGGTAAGGGGGAAAATGGAGAAAATGGGAAATATGGGGAATGGGTAAAATGGGAAAATAGGAAATGGGAAGTGGGGGAAATTGAGAAAATGGGGATGTAGGAAAATCATAAATAGTAAAGTGGGGAGAATAGTAATTGGGAAATGGGGAATGGGAATGTGGGTAAAATAGTAAAATGGGGATATGGAGAAAATTAGAAAATGGAAAAAATAGGAAATAGGAAAGTGGGGAAAATAGGAAGTGGAAAATGGGAAGAATAGGAATTTGGAGATGAGGAAATGTGGAAGATGGAAGAAATGGGAAATGGGAAAGTGAGGAAAATAGGGAAATGGGGAAAATTGGGAAAATAGGAAATGGGAAGTAGGGAAATAGTAAAATGGGAAAATGGGGAAAATAGGAAATGGGAAGTAGGGAAATAGCAAAATGGGAAAATGAGGAAAATGGGGGATAATAGGAAATGGGAAGTAGGGAAATAGCAAAATGGGAAAATGGGGAAAATAGAAAATTGGGAAATGGGAAATGGAGGAAGTAGGAAATGGGTAAATGAGATGAGTCTTGGGGCAAGTGATGGAGGTCTCTTTGTTGCTCTGTGTTTGATATATCAGTGATTATATAATTATTCCATTGTATTTCCTTGTCTTGCATGCAGTTAGTACAATAGGCATGTCACTGTAGCAGCCTCATAGTAACTGTTGTGGCTGTAGTGGTGGTAATTGTAGTAGTTATGTATTTCCTAGCCGGGCATGCTATTGGTGGTGGGCATGTCATTGTACAGCATAGTTCATAGTAACAGCTGTATTGTTAAACTATAATGGAAACAGTTGCGATACATATTTATAAAGTCTGAAAAATAAGCTAGGTACATAGTTACGGACAAATATTAGATTAACCCAGTAGCAGCGACGGGCCAAATTTGTGACTTCACCGTGTATCAGCGACGGGCCAAATTTTTGTCATGATAAAGACCCCCCAAAATAGATGATGCATAAACTGATCACAAATGCATTGATATATATTATGAAATGGTTTGTGTGAGTGATGATTTTTTCTCATTTTTCTCGCTTAGAGGGGCCTTTAAGAAACACGATCGCCGCAGCTACCAGGTTAAAACTACAATTCCTAGCCACATAAAGTTCCTCACAGACTTAAGAATATGATGTTTGGACTGTGAAACTAAAACATAAAATAATGGCTTGAGGCAATGATACTAATGAGCAGCAATTATGAGGGATGGTGCTGTTGGTTTTCTCTTGCTTTATGTAGCATGATGAGGCTGGGGTAATATTCATTTAACTTCTTAAGAGTTATGAAAGGTGGAGACTCATGCTGTTTAACTTTACTTTCACTAGAATATTTAGTGATTCAGTCATGTGGTGCTTTAAGAACGAGTTTGTGTCCCCTGTGGCGTGTAGCAGTGTCTGGGCTGGAAGGGGAACACAGCACCACTCCTGGCAGCCTCTCAGCCGGGCCCATCCCCTTTAACATGACAATGCTCTTCAATGAATTTAATTCTCGGGTGGCGCTTGGACTAATAGAGTGATAGATGGGAGTGCGGATTGCTCACACTTCCCAGCCTCTGCCAGCACAGAACCAGGATCCTCAACCACTTTGTTCACACTAGAAAATCACCAAAACACACTGCAAAGAATCACTGTAGTATATTGCACCTCCTGAAAAATCTAGCTGCTGCACACTTAGTGGTTTTAACTAGAACCTGAGAGCCACCCTCCAGGATTGAGTGGTGAACAGCTTTTGATGAACAAGAGACACAGACATACATATACAAAGTTGATGATGAGTGAACCATTGAAGAAATAAAGTCTCACTGTACAATGATCTACTCATGAATGAAGTATTGTTTAGGTTAGAAGAGATTATGCAACATGTAGTAACTGTAGTAGTGGTGGTAACAGTAAAAGTAGTAGTAGTAGTAGTAGTAGTTGTAGTAGAGATTATGTAGCAGTAATGCCCACGGTAAGGGTGCTTGTAGTAGAATCATTGTAGTGTGTATCAGTAGCAGCAGCAGCCTCATGGCCACTTGTAGCAGCACCAGACACACAGGCACCTCACTCACCCCACAGGTCGCGGCGACACCACCTTCTCGGGTTGTGATGCTAATGCCGACCTCATCTCCCTCGCTGAGAAAGGCCGTGCAGGCGTCTCAGGCGAGGAGGAGCCTGTGGGGGTGGGCGTCACCTCCTCATCCGCCTCCTCCTCGGGCTCCACCACTAGCGGCGACGATGACCTTCTGACCCACCGGGCGCTACGACACAGGGACCCCCGGGCGTATAGGCAGATGTCCCCCGGCCGCTCTCCCTATGACGGAACTTACCACCAGGTGAGGGGGCGAGGGAGGGGGTGAGGGAGAGGAAAAGGAGAGGGTGAGGGAGAGGAAGAGGGTGAGGAAAAGAGCTGGGTGAGAGAGAGGAAGAGGGAGAGGGTGGGAGAAAGGAAAAAGAAGAAGGTAAAAGAGAGGAAGAGGGAAAGGAAAAGATAGAAAAAGAGGAAAAGGGAAAGGAAAAGATAGAAAAAGAGGAAAAGTGTTTTGCCTATGTGGTTCTTTAATTCATTGATCAGAAACAATAAAACACCTCCATCACTTACCATTCACACCTGTCATAAATTTAATCACTGAGGTGGACTAGACAGACTGAACCTTCGAACTGAGGTACATATCACAACTAAATCTTGTTAAAATGGGGTTTGATTTGTTATTTTAGCAATGTTATCTACTTTTCAATATCACTTAAATTTCCCAGTGTCTCCTTTCCTGGTACATACATGGCCATACATATTATATTATTTTTAACTTCACTTCAATTTCCCAGATTCTCTTTTCCTGATACAAATACTACATAGCGGGCTTTTTTTATTGTTTCCTTTTTTTGTGTGCCCTTGTGCTGTCTCCTTTGCTGTAAAAAAAATAATAATAATAAATAAATAAAAATAAATAAAAATAAAACTGGGAATATGAATTAGCAGACATACCCTAACACCTCTGACTCATGTGCTGTAGTTCATGTACATTTTCTAACACCTGCATCGTTGTACCAGGAGTGCCGTGAGGATGGGACGGTGGGCGAGGCGCTGCTGGTAAGGTGCGGCACCATTGAGGCGGGCTTTGCTTACGACCTGCCCACCAGGACACTCACGGTGCACATCCTCCAGGCCAAGGAAGTCCCCAGCAAGGAACGAGGCGGGGCAGCGAACACACAGGTGAGCACACAGGTGAGATATGCAGGTTAAAACACATGAGTCACTTGTATGCTTGTATGATTCTCCTCTCAACTGCCATCCTTCTCACACCCCCCTCCTTGCCATCCTTCTGCTTGTATAACTTGTATGACTTGTATGATTCTCCATTCTTCTACTTGTATGCCTCTCCTCTCAACTGCCATCCTTCTCACACCTCCCTCCTTGCCATCCTTCTGCTTGTATAACTTGTATGACTTGTATGACTCTCCATTCTTCTACTTGTATGCCTCTCCTCTCAACTGCCATCCTTCTCACACCTCTCTTCTTGCCATCCTTCTACTTGTATGACTTGTATGACTCTCCATTCTTCTACTTGTATGACTCTCCTCTCAACTGCCATCCTTCTCACACCTCTCTCCTTGCCAGGTTCGGGTCCTCCTCCTCCCGGCCAGGAAGCAGAAACACAAGACCCGCATCAGGCCGGGAGAAAACCCACAGTTCAACGAGGCTTTTGTGTTCACCAAGGTTAATCCAGGTTGGTGATGTCTCTTTGTTGCAGTTTCATCGTTCCTGAACTCTTCCTCACCCTTTTTCTCACACCCACAAAAGTGACATATGCACATATAAACCTTGATAACTCTCCTTTTATTGGTTGTGGTTGTTTACTTGTATGTATGTCGAAGTGAGGAAGGTGTATGTTAATAGAAAAGCAAAATTATTCATTACTTGCCCTTTTCTCATATCCATCGGAGAGTCCTACACCACAGACCCTGATATAGTTTCCCATCTTCCATTGGTCTTTAGTTTTGATATGCATGTAAAGAAGGAAAGCATAGGATAGTGGAGAGGTAAAATGTCCTCTTACTCTCCCTCTCCTCGCCCCCACAGAGGAGGTGCAGCAGCTTGGGGTTCGACTGCGACTGTACGGCTGTGAGCGCATGAGGCGGGAGAAGATGCTCGGAGAAGTGATCGTTCCCTTTGCCTCCATCAACCTCACTCTTGGGAATACTTTTTGGCTCACCCTGGAACCTCGTGCTAACTTGGCTGTGAGTCCTTGAATATCTGTGTGTTTGTGTGTGTGTGGGGGGGGGGTATTTACCTAGCTGTATTTGTATTTACTGAAATTGATTGGTAAAACTAATTTCCTAATCATAACTTAAAAGAACTCTCCAACTACTTATTCATGTTTTAAGCTACTCTTTGGGCCATGAAAAGAAAGGATACAATACTGTGAAATAAAAATGTGCCAGAAACTGTAAAGGCAAACGATATGTAACAGACAATGGAAATCAAGTATAGGTTAGTGCAAGCAAATGAATAAAATGAGGAGCAGCGGTAACCCTGTGCCCTTCCCTCCAGCGTTCGGAGAGCCGTACGGAGGTGTGCAGCCTGACTCGGAGCGACTCCACCGGCTCCACCCACTCAGTGCACAGCGGGGTGCCAGAGCTGCTCCTCGGCCTCACCTACAACGGCACCACGGGCAGGCTGGCGGTGGAGGTCATCAAGGGGTCACACTTCAGGTAAGGATGATGATGATGATGATGATGATGATGATGCACTGCAGGAGGCTTTGCATGTGTGGGTGGGAGTGTTGTTTATGTTGGTGTCAGGTTATGTTTTTTTTTTATTTTTTTTTTTTATGACTTGTTTTGAGTGACAATTACGCTTCCTTCACTGAAAGTCTAATATTTTTTTTAACATCAGGTTGCCCCACCTAAGAATATTATCATAAAAATACTTGTAAATTATGATAATCTGGATATCTTTGACAATCGGCAATATTAGAAGGAATTAAGGATTCTTAGTGAAGACAGCTGCTGTGAATGTATGGTAACAGTTACTGATGCACAGACACATGGAGGTAGAGAGGGAGATTGAGGTATAGTATTTTATTTATTTATTTTTTTTTTTTACATCAAAGGAAGCAGCTCAAGGGCAAAAAAAGAGCACACATACACACAAAAAAGCCCGCTACTCGCCGCTCCCACAAAAGTAATAAGTAAAGAGTAGCCAAAAGAGAGGTCAGTTTGGGGTGGCGAGGTGTCTTGATAGTTTGACAAGTCTTCACCAATGGCCTAGAAACATGATGATGGCTTGAGACACAACAGGTAAGGCAGTGTGAAGTACAGATGAGCTACTTAACCCGCAAACTGCTGTACGCCTTCTGGGCGGCTGAGCGGTAAGCTGCTGTAAGCCTTCTGGAAGCGGGCTTTTCAAACAGGCGCCAAAAAGTTTCATGACTTCAGATACTGCCAGAAAAACATTTTTGTGATAGAAAAATCTAAGAAATATGCAGGATACAACACATTTCGAGCTACAGATATGTGTATTGTAATATTTATGACACGTTTATGTAACTTAGATATCATTTATTGAAGGTCAATCTCTCGCTGATATAGCCGCACTAGGCGACGCACTCAGAATCTCAGTCCCGCAGCTTACGGGTTAAGAAGAAAGTTTGCATGATGGGGTGGGGTGTGTTATGAGAGGAATAAAGATGTGTTGAGTTGTAGTAATATATAGGGGTGATAGGGAGTGCAGAGTAGTAACATGGCTGAAATGTAACTTATTTAGGGGATGACAAAGCAGAAAGATGATTTTATGTAGTGTTTAAGTAGCGGGCTGTTTTTTCATTTTTGTTTTCTTTTTTTTGTGTGTTTGAACTGTCTCCTTTGCTGTTAAAAAAAAAAGACAGAGGGTGGCAGGAGAGACCATCAGTATGACAGGTTGATAGAAATGAGGAGTTTGTAGAGAAGTAGGAGGAGGATTGTTGGAGATGCAAAAAGGAAACTATTAACTGAGAGAAATAGAGACACTTCTGCAGCCAACCTCTGAGAGCTAGTCCACAATGGGAAGAGCTCGAAGGGGTTAGAGCCACAGATACATAGAAATAATCACTCTGGGGTTGGGGAAGTCCATTCATAAGACTTTCTCATAGTAATTCACTCAGAGACCCAGCAAGTCCTCTCAATAATGACTGACTGACGGGCCTGCCGCCACCATAAGCAGGTCCCTCACACCTGACGGGCTGTAGGTTAGGTAGGAGGAGGTGGTAATGGCTGTGCGGTCGTTTACAGGAACAGTGATGATTTCAGGAACTCAGCCAACACGCGGGCCCCCGATACCTATGTCAAGTTGGTCCTCATGTCATCGAGTGGTCAGGAGATCGCACACAGCAAGACCTCAGTCCGCCGTGGCCAGCCCAACCCACTCTTCAAGGAGACGTTCATGTTCCAGGTGAGTGCCCGTCTGTCCCCTCCCTCTCTCTCTTCCTCTCTCACTCTCTCCACCACTATTTATATGCATAGTGATGATGGTGGTGTTGGAGGTGGTGTCAGTGGTATGATGTACTGACTGACATTCCTTATTCCAGGTTGCACTGTTCCAGCTGCCTGATGTTACGCTGATGGCCTCAGTGTACACCAAGAGGAGCATGAAGAGGAAAGACATGATTGGCTGGTTCGCTCTTGGCCTGAACAGCTCTGGGGAGGAGGAGCTCGCCCACTGGAACCAAATGAGAGACTCGAGGGGAGAGCAAGTTTGTCGGTGGCACGTCCTCCTCGAGTCGTAGGTAGCTTGTGAAGTATTGTTACGTTTTCCGATGGTTTGGTATACGTACTTGTATTATTCGGCTGAGGGGGACATAAGGTTGTTTTTGATGCTACCTTTTGGCTGCCATTATTTGTGGTCTCTGTGGAGGAGAGATTGAAGGCTTCTTTGTGAGAGTTCGGCTTCACCGCCTTGAGTCTCTCCTTAAGTTGTGGTTGTGTGGCCTCCATGTGTTTGTAAGTGGTTCTTGTTGGCATCTTCAGGTCATTCTTTCTGAAGGCTTGCACTCAGTCACTTTTCCTTGCCATTCATCTGCACTGTTTCAGATTTCTCTTCTTGTGTTTCTTTGGCCTGAGTGTTGTGTCAGTGGTGTCTGGCATATTTTGTGAGGTTTGGGTTGTTGGTGAAGAGTCTGTGGTGCTGTGGACTCTGCTCTAGTGTTAATGTGTTTGGTGTGTTGTTGATGTCTGGCAGGCCACAGCAGAATTACTCGGCCATGGTGTGATGTGCAACACTCAAGTTCTTTATGAGACATTGCAAAAGTGTAGGAAGTTGCTGAGTCTTTTAGTACTTGACCTGAAAGAAGGTTTGGAATATATTGCAATTAGACAAAAATATATGTATTCAGCTGACCTTGAATTGTCTTTGGTGCAGAATGTGAAGTCTGAAGGCTTGTAAAGTACGAAGTTGGAGCTGGTCTCCTTTCCATTGTCGTCCTGTTACTGTACCTCTCAGTGTTGTGCTTCGCCTGCCATATGTAGCTGTAGGAGAGGGTTGGCCGGAGTGCTGCCGGCCCTTCCTTCCATGACAACGAGTGGGGATGAACCCGGACTGGGTGCTGTTTGGTTTCTGGTCTTGCTCATTGCCTTCCCATGCAGTGAGTTTTCTTTGTGCTGCTCTCAGAGTTGTCTTGGTCTTAAAAGGTGTACACTCTAATAAAAGAAAAAAGTATCCACTTCTGTGAGACTGATTTCACTAGGAATGTTACTGTACTGTTTCCTGTACTTCAGGATGCTAAAGATACAGCCTCAGAAAATATTCTTGATAAGTGCCGTATTGAAGAGTCAATGTCATCTTCTCAAGCCAGTCAGGCCCTGGGACTGAAGACTTGTTCCTTGTTGAGTGTACACAGTTGTACCTTTTGTGGTAAGAGTGTCTAATCCCATCACTTGGTCAAGGCAGCTTTGTTAACTCATGGGTTTGGCCACTATAACTGCCAAACCATTCCATGGCCCCGTTAGGTGCATATTTTCATGCATTGTCTGGACTCTGCCCATATATTCTCTGTGAATGCCATGGAAATGTATCCTTGTCCTAATGGCTTGGGGCTCTGTACACCTTAGTGATAGACCATTGTGCTTGCCTCTGCTGTATGATAGTAGTGTAGCAAGCACAGCAGCAGCAGCAGCATATTGTGTATAGTTTCCCAGTGTGGAATACTGACAATTAACTTTCTCAACTGCAGTTTGTCTCATACATAGTTACTGGTAACATTTGATGAGAATGTGTACACATGGTGGGATGTAATAGCTAGCTATATGGCAATATCTCCTTTTGCATCATTCAGAAAAAAAATTGGCACACAGCCCATGGAGAGCTGATTGAAGAGTCCTTGGAGAGCTGGTCAAAGGAAGGAAGCTTAAGATGTGGTCTGGAATCTTGCATTGCTCACTGACATCAGTGATGGTGACTTTGAACAGTTTTATTCTCCAGCATATTTTATTAAGACTGTTTTAGGCTTTCCTTCTTATATTGCTCTGTGCTCATTTGTGTTGGTAAACTGCAAGCAGTTGTTACATAAGACCATCAAGGGACAGTCAGTGTTCTGCTTTGCCTGTTAATAAGATGACAATCAGGTGTGTTGATGGAGCATTCTGATGTGTAAGATGTATCATGATGCAAACATCAAAATCATTATAAAAAGTTTTGTTTAAAAGTGTTACTGTGACATGCCACACTTCGAGATACACGGCAACACAGGCCTCGAGTGAAGAAAGAAACAAGTAGAGCTAAGATGCAGCTTATCCACCAAAGGTCTACTCAAGCCTCAGCCTCCCTGGTGTGTGGAGAGTCCTGTCAGCAGTACTGCATGGTAGTGGCCTTACACCTCCAGCTTGATATCAAGACTCCTGTGTGGTATACACATACTTGGCAGTCTGTGGTACTCCTGTAAGATTTATTCAGTCATTGTATAGCAAGATTTCTGCTTTCATATTTGAACCTGTCTTGAAGGCCAACATAAACAACAACTAGTCATCTTAGTGAGCTACAGTGTAGCATAGACACTGCTGGGGTGTGCTGGCTCGGTATATGAGCCCTTTTCTTGCTGCCCGCTCTACCCTCAAAATTCAGACCATCATAATATCCATAGTTTTGCTGATTCATTATCCTCTGTGGATAACACCCATTCTTTCAACTAGGCAATCTTGCAGTGTTGTTTTTGCATGCATTTAGGGCTTGGAAATGCCTGAGCAATTTTATCAATTGATTTTTACTTCCTTTTTAGGCTGTCATAAATTGAAACAGTGTAATATATCAACAGTTTGGTTCATCTAACATTGGTGATTTTCAAGTGAACTGCACATTGTCTCTTGTTGGGTGTGAGATCAATGGGGTGGTGAGGATTTGTAATGTTCTGTCTTGAAGGTTGTATTGGCTGTAGTACTTGTGTTCACAATGAATACCAGTATCTATTTAAAGTTCCAGCACCAAGGTCTCTTATGGCTTGGTTTTATTCTGTCAGTCACATGAGGAGAAGCAGTTCATAATAGTAGCAGTAGTTTCCAGTTTATTTTAACTTTAATTCAACAAAATATTTCAAAAAGGAGAACATCATCAAAGGCTTTATAAAGATGGATAAACTGTTGTAACTAGTAATTAAATGCACCAAAGAGGATAAGAAAAAATGGTTTTGTCAGTGTGTGCAGAGCTAGGGTTGGACAGGCTGTGTCGTAGGAGGTCAGTCAAAACAATCACTGGCAACATAATCATGTCGAGGACTGATGATATATTGTTGGCTTTAAATCATTGATATATTATAACATTTTATAGGTGTTTCCAAACTTTAACTGGGAAAAATATTTATCTTTAGACTAGAATGCCATGTTGTTGCTCGAATGTGGAGTTGCCAGACGTCTGTTATTCTTACTTGACCATCGGTTTGCCACGAAGAATTGTTTTTACAAGCTATTGTTACCTGTGGTTTATTTTCATAACTGAGCACTTGAAGTTTTTGTTTCATATATTGCTCTAACTAAAATTTTACCAACAGTCTGAGCATAACAGTTTTTTTCATAAAAGCATACAACTTGTTCTTTTAGTTAACTTACTGTTACACACAAGCATATTATACTCCTCTCAGTGTTTTGAAAGAATGGATCGTAACCTGCACACGAAACAATCCCTGCGTGTAGCAAGACAGAGCAATCATGTTGCTTCTCTGAGATAATCAAGTAAATGTATCGAGGTACAGATAGTGGTGGCAGAAAATCAGCTTGATGTAGTCTGGCATGGATGGAAAGTTCAGAAAATCACGTGATTTTGCTAGGCTAGGGTAGAGGTGAGCCTACCGCCCTCTCACCACGGGGGTGCCGAGGAACGCCCAGAGAGCAGGTGAGGCAGGGACGCAGGCAAGCACCGGGCCCGCCACACCCTCCTGGCTGCTCCATGTACTTGTGAGGAAATCTTTTGTGCTTGTTACTTTAAAAAGTGTACATTTCTAGTGTTGATTTATTTTTGTACTGACATTTCAATATAAGTCTGTACATATATCAACTTACCGTCATTTTGCAACACATTCCTCAAATATGTTGGAGTATCTAGCTAGAACAGACTTATGCTCTGTATGAGGCATATACATATACATATATAAATATAAATATACATCGTGTATGTACATATTGACCGCTGTTCACATTTCTCTCCCTTGCTCCCATCGCCAGTACGCTTAATTGATGCCCAGCACCAAGTTTGTTGCCATTACCTGTACCCTTGGTAACCCCATGCCGCCGAGGCTCACAAGGCCCCAGATGCTGTGTGGGGTGACGGGCCAAGAGGGACTAGTACTGAGAGCGGTTTGATTCACAACAATTCAACTTTACATTACTGACAAGTTTTCACTACCTTTATGCAAGGAATGTTCAGGCAACTATTTCTTTGTTTTAGGTTCTTACATGGATGCTAATTAAGAGTCGGCATTGTTCCGCTGCGTGCACCAGGATCCACCATTGCAAAGTGGAGCACCAGGGTGGCCAGATAATGGAATGACTTGGTGATGGGCCCGTGACAGTGATGCCATACTGTTTGAGCTGTTATTAAAAGCACATCTCGTGGGCCTTGTGCCTGTGTGCCCGTGTTTGTAATGTCTCTTGAATGGTTGGTACCTTAGAAACTAGATGTCGTGATATACTTGAGTAGCTTGATAGCAACATTCAATGCAACTACTGATAAATAAACTGGCGTATTTGTGTTGGGAGTGATCCAGTCTGTGATCTTCACGCTCATACTCTGGCATCTGGGCTTCACTAGTGCGATGGAGACTACTTGAGTGTAGGGAAGAAACTTTCATTTTGGTGTTGAAAAGTTGGATGTTAGGGTGAGGCTACGCACTCACTCTGTTTATGTGTAATTTGTTGTTTTATAGAAGAGTTTAAAAAAGTATTAATATCAATTCCATATATCTGTGTTTGTGCATGCTGCAGTATTTTATCTGTTTTCAGAATTTCTCAGTGAAGTGCAGTGGTTGTAAACTGACTGGTTTACAGACTGACACAGTCACCCTGAAATTTTATATTGTTACAGTTATTTTCTTGAGAGAGTTTATCAGCTGAGTTTTGATATCCAGTATCTTATAGTGGTTTGAGTCATTTAATTTCTACATATCAAAAACATTTTTTATTTTTACTTTGTTCCTCTTAAGTATGTAAAGCCTTGTGATCTTGGATGCTTTATGCTGGGTGGGTTCATTGTTTGCCTCACCACACCAATATCTGATTTCATTGACAGGATTTTTTTCTTTGAAGGATAAAAATTGTTGAATTTGTTTGTATATATGTTCCTTTTGAGAGCCAAGGGATTGGTTGGTCTGTGGTTATCTATTTTTGTAAGAGTACTACGTGGATCACCGAGTGCAGCAGAGAAAATTAAACTATTTTGAAGTTGTTACCTAAGTCATAGTTAGTATATAATTAGTTTGTTGGAAATTTGAATTGTATATCATTGTAGGCAGCAGCAGCAGCAGCAGCAGTGTTTTGAAAGTGGCTTGGATGACTTTCATTGGTTGGTTGTGGAACCTCACGGCCGGAAGCGATGGTGTTGGTGTTGGTGGAGTGTGTCAGTGTTGCTTGAGTAAGTGGCACTGAGGTGTGCCGGATGTTGGTTACCATGAAAAAATATTTGACTTGCCTCAAAGTAGGAGGAAAAGCTTAAAAATGTTATATATCATTACTTTCAAGTTTGGCCTGACTTCACTCGTATATCTTATTTGATGTTCTGTAAAATCTTAATGGAAACATTTTTCAATCAGTTTGCTGAATGAAAGTCATGCATCTCCTGAGAGTGAAGTGAATGAACACCTTATTGGTCAGGCCTTTGATTGATGTTGATTGTGACTATTGGGACAGAACTCTCAGAAACATATTTAAGAAGTTCTAATCAGCCAACCTCTTGCTTTCCCACGCCATGTGGCGACCCTGTTGTGATTACTATACTCTTGTCGGACATTTGTCGAAGGTTTCAGCGTTGGTCTCGGAAGAATCTGTCCTGGGGTTGTGTGTTGTCATTGTGGTTGGGTCAACTCCCAGGTTGTGATGGCACGTCAACAGACCGTGAGAAACACCTTGCACAAAACTTTATGGCTGACCTCTGCACCGTCAGGCTAGCAAATGAGAAAATTCTGTCTTGTCTTTACCACAAATCTTGGAGGAAGAACCAGATTGTAAAATGTAACTTATTAAAAAAAACAAATAACTTCCATATTAGCAGATTTCACATCATGTTTTTTTCAATCAAAATACTAGAAATTCAATAGGCTCTTATTGCTTTACATACTGAAATGTGAAGCTAGGTCTTCACATAGCATAATATCCTCCTGTCTGGGGTGTGAAGGCCGCAAGTGGTCGCTCAGGCCTGGTGTGTCATGACTGGAGATGGACTACTCTCCCATTTTCTCACTATTTCTGATGGTGCTTTGGTTAGCTGTTTGAATCCCTCCTTCACTGTGACTAGATGACCTGTATATGTGTATTGTCTGTGTTTGTGTTTGTCTGTTAGTAGATTGGAATGTCGGAAAACAGTGTTACCCACTTGCGGGTCTTGCTTTTAAGCGCCTTGAGGTTTCTCCTGTTTCAGGAGCATATTATATGCCTTTGGGCGCCTTGTGAATATTTCGGGTGCCAAATGTTTGCTTCAGGTACCTGGATCAAGCTTGAACAAGGACCACATTATCAGAGTAACATTCTCAACTTGTGACTTTGCAGTGCAGACTTTTTTTAATTTCTCAAAATCTACAGAACTATTCTACATACCAAAAATTATCCAAAACCTTTGCAATACCTGCAGGTTTTCCATTTCTTAAGTCCTTATGCAGGTTTATTGATTCATATGTCGGTGATATGGAAACGGTTTAGTAGCAGTGATCTGTAGTCCGTTGCTGTACTCTTTCATTACGTGGTGTAGTGCTCCCAGTGATAACCATGTGCAGTCTTCACCCCAGGGGTCCTGAGGAACAGGCTGAGGGGTGTACAGGGTGCATTTCAGTTCTCTCAGGTACTGCATGCTGGCAGACTTGAGAATAGTCAATAATGCTGTTCTCACATTTGGTCACATTTCTCTGCAGTTGCCATGTTAATTGGCCATGGATTGACTATTGTATAAACACTCTAACTGTATAATATGTCAACTTACATTTAGTTTTTCGTTTATATTTTCACAAGTGTTGCCTATTATTATCATACTGACTTCATGAATGCATTGATTTAGGTGTGATGACAAATATATAACATTAATGAGTGCTTATCTGTGTACATTAACAATATATGCAGATCTGTATTTGTATGTGTGACAGGAAGAATGAATGGTGTGTGTATGAGTGTCTGTGAAGGATAAGAGCATGTGTGAAAGCTCACCCGTGCATCTTTTTTGTGAATGAGGAAATACATGTATGTATGGGTAAGAGTGTGACTTGAGTGCATGTATAAAGACCTGAAAATGTTCCTACCTATTGGTTGTGGAAAATGAAGGTGACAGCCGTGTATCTAACCATATGCCCCTCAATGTACACAAACCACTCGCTTCATAATCGACTAAATCATGCAGTAATCAATTTTCAAATCAGTCATGATGCAAGGGTGACGATTGGTGTCAAATAGGATGAATTCACTTTTTTTCACAAAATTTGCTCTAAATTTATATTTTTGTATGAGGTTGATGTTTTGTTTTTTATCATCGTAACAATTGAACAATGTGCACCAAGCATAACACAGTGGGCTTGAGGGACCATCAGTCTGGATGGCTCTGTGCCACACTCAAAACTTGTGGACAAAATGACTGTAATGATAATTATGCCACTGACTGAATGTAGATAATTATTCCTGGCACTTAACATTGTTAGTTGACCTCCACAACAAGGTAGAGTAGTACTTGCACTTTTACTAAGGTTACTAATTGATTTTAAGCAAGATATAACTGGCTGTTCTTGAGTAGAGTTAGCTGAATGCACTGTAGTGAGAAAACTGGAGTAGCTACTTAACCTGGTCATTAGATCATGCTGACTCATGAGCCATAAATACAGAATTATCTGAATTACATACCTTTCCTTAGTGGCACACCTGTCATAATAAAGTTAGTGAAAGTGAGCACCTGCCCAATACTTGCAGGTGCAGTGCATATTGAATCCTGACATCTCTGAATCATCAGTTGTATACCTCTGGTGGTGGTAAAGCACCACCGGGAAATGTCATCCTCTTACTACTCAGTAAGAGAAGCTCACTAAGGACGCTGTCACACAACACTGTATTTCCAGCAACACAGCATTACAGCCAACACCTCTAAGAATTTCATTCTGATTTTCAAGTTTACCATGACCATGAACAACTTGTAGTCATCATTTGACGTCAGGTGAAAATACAGCTGTGTTGTCGGCAATGCACTTAGTATGTGACAGCCTTAAGATCAGTTCCTGATGCAGTGCTCAATATAATGACCCTGCAGTTCTCAGGACACTGATCTTGTGAGTTTCTAAGTGTTAGTGTTCAATGATTACTTTCCCTGAACTAAAACTTGAGCGTGGTGTGACGAGTGGCTTTTACGTGACTCAGGAGTTAATATAATTGGCTTTGTGATATACTTGTGTCACAGTACATGAGGTGATAGTTCTTGTATGGTAAAGTTACCACTTTGTCCTCCCCAGAATACATAATATATATTATGAAATTGTTAAAAGTTTGTACACTTAAAACTAGAAAATGTTGTTAACAGTTTTATATTACACTATTTTTAAGATTTTAAGAACAGCACAACTGTAAAACCTGATTCAAACAGTTACATAAATAATAGTCATCTGGATAAGACTGAGCTACCTTAAAAAGACTCCCCCAACACTCCCACACAGGTGACTTGGTGAGGCAGCCGTGGCTTCCATGCAAGCCGCTTTGTAAGATACAAAACATTACTAATTGTGTCTGGGGCATGACGGTCCTAGATGAGTTATTGTAGGGCAACAGTAAAGTATAGTAGCTTTTCATAAGCAATTATGTTGATTTGGATATCAATCAATATGAAATGAAAGTATAAAGTGGCAAGCACATGTGTTTCCAAGAAGATTTTGGACATGTCAAGGAATGTCCTTAGTCATCATTGAAAAGTTATTGAAGTGCAACAGTATGTGTGACATCACTTACATCATGCACTTGCAGACACACTTATTATGATGAAGCTGTAATAAGCTGTTATTTTTTTCTTTTTCTGGCAAAAATGTATTACTACCCAAGTCAGCTTTAGATGAAAATGAAAGGCAGCTGTGTAACTGCATCACCAATTATGTGAAATGACCTTGAAATGTTTCACAGTTGATTATAGTTTTTTGTTTTTTTCCTGTGCACTGAACTTACAGGTTGTGAAAATGCAAAGTTTTTTATGCGAAAAGGGTTTCTCTATACTAATGAGATAAGTTTGAAAAAAAAGTTAACTCATATAGTGTACTTTGGTTTATTAGACTTTCTTATAACAGCTGGACAATACGTACATAGGTGAATATTATTTGTGTATGTACATATTGATTTCTGTACATAATTCTTGTATTCATTGATAGTCTCCTTCCATTTTTCCTCCCCGGTGTACTGACACGATATGATTACTTCTCATAGCGTATGGTTTGTGAGGATAAAGTAAGGTTCAATTGGGACATCATCTTCCTTCACTTCCTCACCTTTCCTCATTTAACTTCTAAGTTTATTCATGCAATACTTGTTTGTGTGTTGTTATGACTTTGTATATTTTTCTCATACTTTTAGCCATTGTAAAGTTAGGAGTGCCATTTATTATGTTTCACACACGACTATTTTGGTGGCAAAAAAAATGATATGAAAAGATTCCACAGCAAGCACTTTAATAAGAGATCTCTTTAGGATCAATCATATTATGTTTGCCTTGTATATTTATAGACAATCTTCCCAATTTCATATACTCATGTAATATTTATTTAGTGTACAATTCATTATTGTTATTTTTGTCATAAGTGGTACCACAATTGAGATTCAGAATAACCCTTTTGGTGTGCACTGTAAGAGGTAGGCAGGGTGCCCATTGCAGGGGTGGTGGGGTGATCCACGAGATGTGATTGCCACCACCACACAGGGATGCACGGTGATGTCCCTGCCCTTGGGTGGCAGAACAAGTCACCCAAGTCACAGATTACTCCTAGAACATTCAACAATATTGGGGCATTCTGTGTGACATACAGGTAAAAATTAATTAGTGGAATGGGCATTTCTGAACCTATCATTTCTCAGATGATTAATTTTGGGATAATTGCCGAGTCTTGCATTTTTAACCAAATGAATAATAAAATATCACTAATAGTTTGTCTTTATTATTCACATGGTATTTTGCATGTGAATGTGTGAGGGGGTATATTTACTTATTGTTGTATCCATGCCAATTTTCCTTTTATAAATCACAGCTTTGATAGTTCCACAAGATTTCCTTCTCCACCTCACTAAATCAAATGCCTCCTCTATCAATTGAGGCTTGTACATATTTAAAATTCACTTATTCATGGGATCCATATTTATTTCACTGTTACAGTCTGAGTTTCTTTTCCACATCTTTCTACAAAACATCCAAACATATCTATATGAAAAAAGTTCCCCAGCACCGCTGAGAGAACTGTCACCTCCATGTGTCAAGTCTGAAGTGTTCTAACTGTACACACATGAACAAAACACATTAAATTAGGTGGTTGCATTTTCATTATACTAGAGTTAATCATTCCCCTTAAGTCACAAGCAAGGAGGGAGCTTAGAAATGGACAGTGAAAATCAATCGGCTATAAAAGTATAGAAAATAAGTATAAAAATAAAAAAAGGAGCAAATTGGCTGTCATTATAAAAACTCAGATTTCCCAGACTTATTGATGGTAACCACAGCTAGTAAGGCAAATAGGAGTTCAGCGCCTTCAAATACAAGGCCAAAAGACACCATGATCACCTCCAGCCTCAGCACATATGTTTGCCACAATAGCAGGTACAGAAGTGCAAGGACAGAGGGTGCTGTGAAGATTATTGAAAGAACTACAGACATGAGTGTTTCAGTTAGGTTTCCTTTTTTGCCCATAAATATCCTGACCCACTCAATAGCACCAAAGAAAACCAGGAGGAATACCTCTGCTATGATGTTTCCAGGAGGGTAAGGAAGAATAGACATTTTGAAGATAAGGAGCAGTGTCTCCACAAGGATAAAAGCAACCATGTACCAGCCATTGAGATACAGCAGTATTTGATAGGGCAGGCTGGATCGGCTTGGAGTCGGCAGCATGTTGGTGTCTGGAAAAGCATATGGCACTAGTTATTTTTTATCCTTCCTTCCTCTAGCAACAGATACATTAATTTATTTCCTGTTTTTGTGTATGTGTGAGCATGAATGCACTCTATAGCATTGTTTGATGAATAAGCATTCTTGAGAATAGACTGGCAAATAAGCACTCAAGCACTATCTAGCAACAAGTTTGTCTGTGCTAAACCATGAAACTTGGCTAAACTCTCTCAACCCAACAAGCCATATGTCAGGGCTTACTTTCCAGTATTTAACATTATGATAGACACTTTGTATGTATCAACAGTGAGCAAGTTTGCCTGATACTTTCTTTATCAGTTTAGCGGTTCAGCGTAAGGGAAGCTAACTTTTTAGTTAGTGGATTACCAGTTAGTGAAGCTAACTTTTTGATTAGCGGTGCCCAACACTGTATATTACTTAGTGTACCATAATTGGGACTGTATTTCAATCAAGATTTGGTGTATTTAAAGATGTAAGAATAATAAAAATTAAGAGGGTAAGTCTCCACAGCAGGACAGGGAATGTGTCTAGTGCTGTAGTGAAGTAGGAGATTGCCTGTCATCTCTTGTTTTCAGCTGCAGCCGCCAGATAGTTCCAGCAAAATGAAGGCAGAGTGTATAAATCCTCTTCCATTTCAAGACCAGAGTGCCTCCTCGTGGCACCCTTGGTAACTGGGACCTCGTGGTCCCAGACTAAATCTCTGAAGGATCTCAAGGCTTGTTGGAGCCCCAGAGGTGTTGTGTGCATGACCCATCGATGTGTGGACACGCCCTGCCAATTCACCAATCCAACCTGGGTGGGTGGGGCTTGTAGCCATGGTAGATCATCCACCTGGCTGAGGGACAACTCTTGACTACAAAGTGGAGCAGGTGGGGCTTGTAGCCATGGTAGGCCATCCACCTAAGCCCTCAGCCAAAACCTGGGATAGCCTGCAGGAAGGGCATTCGAGGCAGAAAAGTCCAGCTCCAAACAAAAATGAAGACAGCTACATCTTCATTAACCCGTCCAACCCCATAAGGGAAAATAAGGAGAGAGAGAGAGAGAGAGAGAGAGAGACGCCCCCCACATACACACACACACAAACCTTAGTTGGGTCGCCTTGGCCTGGGGTTGTAGCCGATGCGCTCCTCGATCACCTCCTTCCTGGTCTTCTGGGGCTCCACCTCCACCTTGTCGCTGGTCCTCTTCGCCTCGGCCTCGCCCTTCAGCTTGTTGGTCAGCTCCTGCAGGTCCTCAAGCTTCAACTCGATCTTGGTGGGGTGCCGCCTCAGCATTATAGCAGCTTGACACAGACCCTCTCTCAGGCGCCTTGTTTACACGGCCCAGACCCAGCGTTGCCAGATTATCGTATTCACCACATCGTCTTTATTACTCTCAAACCTCAAACTCTCGTACCTACACAAATAACGATAGAAAATTGAAGTTAGTGTTAAAGCTCCTATTTATTGGTGTTTGTTTGTATGTTTTTGCATTCGTTATTGGTCAGAAACTACGAAAATGCAGTGCAATGAGTACGACAATTTAGCAACGCTGCCCAGACCATGCCCCTGCAATATTCCTTCACTCCAACGGCGCCACAACAACACATAGTGAGGAAAATTAAGTAATACAGCACCATTGAAAACCAGTGTGTGAATAAACAGAAGAGAGGACCGAGAGGAGGAGGACCTAGGAAGGGGAGCGAGCGACATGTTGCTGATGGAGTGGTGAACAACTTGAGGCGGTGATGGTCGACCGGTCAGACCTCGACACCCAAGGAAGAGGCCAATGGTGATAATACCTGATGACACTACACCCGCCTGGAGCCTGACACATCACCCCCAACCAAGGAGATTTGCATAGCCTCCTTGATCTCCAATAAGCTCCATGTTATCATTGTCATCCGGGTCACCCAAGGAATTAGCCTCAGGACCATTGACCTCACGATTCCCCGCCTGAGGAACACGTCACACCGACCACATCACCTTCCAGTAATTACCTCGTTGGACACTAATAGTTGGGTCTGCTAGATATCACAGCCTTTCAAAACCAACATCTTCCTCCTCCACTCCCCAAGATCTGGTATTTATCCAGTATTACACCCACCTCATTACTGGTTGACTCATTTTTGTTGTGTTATTCGTCATTGCTAATCCATAATATCCCAAACCCTGATTTTAGTTGGCGATGAATAAGTTTTGTCATTATTGTCGGATTCAGTTATGGAAAAATTTTTTGTCGGCATCATTATTTCAGAGCACATTCCAGGATGTTGTTCCGGGCAGCGCGGGGGCGTGTTGCTGCCTGCCGCCACACAGCCCGTCAACACCTGTGCACAAGGTCGCTCCAGGTGTCAGCGTTTAGCCTTGATGAAGTGCGGGTACGGTTTGCGCCAAGTCCAACAGGTGAGGTGAAAGTGACGTATGGTTAGCATAGAAGTGACATGCCTGCTGGACTTGAATTTCTTAGTCCAATAAAAGGAGAGGAGTGTTGCAAGATGACATTAATGTGGTTGTTTATATAGAAATATTTTTAATTAGATTTTGAAAATTTGTCTGAAGTATCATTTCTTTGCAACAGTGTCGTTCCCTTTCTGGCCCTTGCCCTCTGAAAACAAGGCATTAGTTGTTAGTTAAACACAATGGAGACATTACAGTTTCAATAGTATGGACTTAGCAGCATCTCTTCATCTGATGACTTAGCAAAGTCTGTACAACAATTTGTTTGTGGCATATTCCTGTATATTTTTTTCCTTTGATGATTATTTTATGTGACTTCTTTCACACTTGTTGCACCACCTCAGGTTACCTGCACTTGGGAGGCTTGAGGACGGCACTCTACAATTTCCTCTTCGCAAAGTCCAACAACGGAAAGTTTATTCTGCGGATTGAAGATACTGACCAGAGCCGGCTGGTCCCTCAGGCCAGCACGAAGCTTGAAGAAATGTTGTTATGGGCTAAAATACCACCGGATGAGTCTCCTCAAGTGGGTGGGCCTGTGGGCCCATACATGCAGTCCCAGCGACTTCATATCTACCAAGAATATGTCAAAAGACTCTTGGAGAATGGGACAGCATACAAGTGTTTCTGTTCCAATAGGCGGCTGAATTGGCTGCGTAACGATGCCATGAGAAGAAATGAGGTTCCGAGGTATGACAACAGGTGTCGGCACCTCTCACCGGCCAATATTGAGGAACTTGAGGCTAATCAAACAGAGTCCTGTATACGATTCAAGGTAATAAATCTATTGGCTCTGGAGACAATGATGATAATTTAATATGAATATTGAAATTATGTAGTTACCAAGAATTAAACTGGTAAACTTCCCTCCAGGAATTCCCCACATGAGGATGGCTCAGCCATGAGTTAGTTGAGGAGAGCATGTGGTTCAACAAAATGGGATGGTATTATAGGAGTAATTAAAGGATGTAAAGGAGGTGCAGTATGGATATGAGAGCTGTACATGTACAATGTGGAAGGGTTGAATTTTAAAGCAAGTTTCATTGTGGCAGTTAAGACAGATTATGAGAATGTAGTATGGTGATTTTGTGAAGAGAGCTTATGAAAGTCAAATTGGAGGGCAGGGGTGGTGGGGAGACCACCAGTAAGTTGGATGATATTGAAGTATTCTTAGGAGGGGAGGTAAATGGAGAGCTGTGTGTGACTGTAGCAAAAAGGGAGTGTTTGGACAGAAAAAAATGGGAACTCCTTAGTCATGGCCACCCACTCAAGGGCATCAGTGCTTTAGATAGATTGGTAAATAGGATGGCCAGGGCAGAAAAGTCTTCAGTCCCTGTTCATACACTACTATTTTGAAATAACAGTTTTATAATAATTGTAGATTTTTTTTTTGTAACCACATATGTTGTGTATATATGTAATAACTTGTCTATGTGTGAAAATGGTACATCACTTTAAAGTTTTCCAATTTATAAGTATGCAAAGAATCTTCCCAAGTACTAATATAGTATGCCATTCAGAACTCTAAAGGATGGTAATGTAGAATTTCATTAGCATTCTATTCCTCTATTTATTCCTTGCAGCTAGAGGCAATGGAAGAACCTTTTGAAGACATAATTTATGGTTCAGTATTGAACAGTGGAGTGGATCAGGAGGGGGACCCAGTGATCATGAAGACTGACGGCTACCCAACCTACCACTTTGCCAATGTTGTGGACGACCACCTCATGGGCATCACACATGTGCTGAGGGGTGTGGAGTGGCAGGTGTCCACACCCAAGCACCTCCAGCTTTACAAGTAAGTGTTGATCAGTGTATAAGTGTGAGTCAAGGGGAAAGAATATGGCTGGATTGTGAAATAGTGATGCATCTTTGTTGGTGAATTTGATAACAGTATGTGTTGCCTGCTGAGCTGACATTAAGGAAAGAGGAGAGAGAACAGGACAACATTATTATTAAGGCAGAAGTTATGAAAAATCTTTTCTTGACCACTTTGTTTGATTTTAGGTTGTGGTCAAAATGTATTTTAAGATTTTTACAAAATATAGTTCATATTTTATGTTTTATGTTTTTTATTTGTGTTTGTTACTGAGCTAGCATGAGAGAAATAACATCCTTCTCCTTCAGAGCTTTTGGATGGAGTCCTCCTGTCATTGGACACCTCCCTCTCATCCTTAACACGGACGGCACCAAGCTGTCCAAGAGGCAAGGAGACGTCCACATTGAACACTACCGTGCCAGCGGTTACTTCCCCGAGGCCGTGCTCAACTTTGTGACGGACATTGGTGGAGGGTTTGAGGGCAGGGACAGCAGACTCCTGTTACCAGTGGAGGAATTGATAAAGAAGGTGAGGGAGTTCTGGTATTTTTTACTGGTCAACTTGCAAAGGAAAGAAGGAGAATTGATGGAAAAAGTGAAGGAACCTTTCAATGCTCAACCATTGCATATCCTGCTTCCCACTGATATGAATATATTCAGTTGTTCATTTTTAAGACTGCCATAGTTCACTCTTCCCTTAATTACTCACAAGCTTTAATTCAGTTCAGGGTGTCCCGGATTACCAAAAATTCTTGTCGACTGGATAAGGAGAAGTTGTATCAGTACAATCAAGTGAACCTTCACAGATGCCTCGAGGATCCCACAGAACTCAAAGTGATTCTCTCTCAGCTCAAAGACCTCCTCAGGAAGACATATGGGGAGAAGTATGTTTCTCTTGTCATTGCTTTTTCTCTCTAAAATGTGAAATAGTATAGTATAGTGCAATTTCATTGACTTATATTATTTGAGGCAGTATATAATTCCTCAGATGTATCTGTTTCAATAATATTGGCCTGTGATTTGTCCAGTGAAGAGCTTAGGTGATGGTGTTGTTATGTATGCAGTATTAAAGGGAGAAAACACTCAATTGTAAAGTGTTTACTGTTTTCTAGATTGTCCACCAGCATGACTCAGGAAAAGGTGCTGGGCACAGACTACCTCATGCAGGTGCTGGAGTGGAGCAAGGAGAGGATTACATGCTTGCAGGACCTTGTGCACCCAGCCTTTTCCTACGTGTGGGTGGTTCCTGATCAGCTGCCTGTTGCTGAACTTCCAGCGATGGCATGTTCTCACGGTACTGTAACGTAATACCTCCATGTTTGTCATCTCAGATTTCTCATGGTATTGCAACTTAAAACTATATATTTTTACTTTTCTCTGTTCACCTTTCAGAAATTATGATATAGCTTGCTGAATGATATATTATTTTTGTATTTGTATTTCTCTATAAGTTCATCTGTTTAAAGGGTAGTTTAAAGATTCTTATATTCTAGCAAAAGTAACATTTGTTCATAGTTTTAATTGACTGCTTGAAAGCCAATAATTTCTTTCCTTTTCAGTGGATGTATTGCAAAGAGTTGCTGGTCTCATTGTTGCTGATCTAGATGCAGATTCTTTCACTAAAGAAAACATTGTAAAACTAGTAAAAAGTGTTGGAAAGGAATACAAGCTGAAGACTCCTGTCATCATGAAGCTTATGAGGATGTCTGTCAGCGGCCTAACTGTGAGTTGATGGCTAAGAATAATTTGTGGGTTAGATGAAACAGCTGCATCATTGAAATTAAAAGTCTTAATTTCATGATGTGTTTCACCATGTGCAGCTCCACTATATGAGGTGTTGATGAATGAGTGTGTGATTGGTCTCTTGAGGGAGAGTTCTGCTGGATACAACTGATACATACTCAGTGTCTTGACTCACCCTAGTGATATGTGTTGACAATGGGTTAATGGCAATATAGTAATAGCAATAGCTAGCCTCTAATAGGCACTGATATGCAGTCATCTGCTTTCTTCGTCTAATCTATGATACAGTTATGTCTCAAAACTTCCATTACCTTAGTACTTGAGATTTTATTAGTATTGAGATTTTAAAGTGAAAAATAGTGTGCTTTTGTATGTGCATGAATATGGTCCTTCCTCTCACTGGGGGCCTGTAATTTCCACTTCAGTTCAACACACAAGGTCATAAATAAAATAATTCAGGTGACCTTTTTCTCCTCTTTGGCACAGGAGGGGCCACCCGTCGGGGAGATGCTGGCGGTGCTGGGGCGGGATGCGGCCTTGGAGCGCATCAGACACGCTGCTCATCTCATAGCAAGCAGTGATACATAGTTTTTTGTTATAATAAAATATTGTTTATGCTAATTGTTTAATGCCTTATTTTGAGGTTCATGCTTTGTACCCTTCCAACTGTCTATAGTTTATTAACAATCTTGTGCAATGTGGAGTATAACTGTCTTTGCCATAGATTGTGTTTGGATTGTAACGGAAGAAAATAGCCTGCTCTACAAAACTTTTAAGATGTGTAAATAATGAGGCATGCAGTAAGTATATAGTGGAAGGAAAAGAAGTGCCACTATTTTGTCCCTCTGAATCTTTAGCAACTTCCTTGGCTTGGAGTTAACAGTAAAAGAGAATTACTTTATGAGACCAACACTGGCACAGTACCCAACATTATAATGGTGTACAAAACAGTTGTTAATCAATGAAGCTTTTGAACAGTAGAAATGTGCTCTGAGGTGACATGTTGAGTCGTTTAAGTGGCATCTTCAATTTTTTTTTTTTTTTTTTTTTTATTTATTTATTTATTTATTTTTTTTTTTTACGTCTTCGCCTGTAGCGCGGTAGGCTTTCTTCAGGGGCCTGGTGGTCGGCCGGAGCCCGTTATGGCGCAGGCAATTTTTATAGTGGCGCCATTTATGCTTGGCTCATATGCTGACCCCTGGAACTCATTCTTGATTCACTTGGACGGTTTCTTCTAGAGTCAGGGTTGATGAGTGGTTTTCAGGACAGCATGTGGGTAGTCTTGGCCACTGGGCGGTGACTGAAAAATCCCAGGTGGTAGCTGGCGGATTCGAACCGACGTTGTCCATGGCGCGGTGAATGCGGCGCCCGCACGCTAACCACTCAGCCACCGCCTACCCATTATTGCAGTCAAAATAATATGTCTTTCTCCCTTTTTTTCCAGCAGTAAGATGTAGACGTAAAAACAGGTCAAGGTAGGGCACGTGCCAGCGGGATGTCATGCGGTCCCGTTGGCGCGGCGGTAAACAAACAGCGGCAGCATGGGGGACGAGGCGCCGCAGCCCGCTAAAAGGCCGCAGTTCGGGACCAGGTTTTTGAGTAGCAAGAAAAATGTATTCGAGCACAATGCGTGGTAAGCATGGGGAGTGTGACCCACCTGTTTCCATGTGCACAGTTTGGGCCAATACCCACTTAGGGTGAGGGGAGAGGTAGCGGGGTGGAGGTAAGGGTTTTGTACTTGTCAGGACTGTGTCGAGCCAAGAGACGGTGCTACCCGGTACAGCTAAAGATAATGTTAGAGGCATACGCCATACTTAAGATTGCAAAGGGTAGGAAAGCTTCAGGGCCTGAGAATTTTTGGGAATTTTAATAATTTTCAAGAAAAATGTATCATTGTATTATTAAGCAAACTAAGTTGGGTTAATATAACTATAAATTAGAAAGTTTTAAGCAACAAAAATTGTATTTCCAGCAGGTTAAGTTAAATTTAAGGAACTTTCAATCATATGATATCCAGGCACCTAGAACAAATTAACAAAGAAAGCCTTTGCTGTGTCTACTTCACAATTTCAGTTTTAACATTCTTCACTGTTTCCTTCAAATCTTTTTCTCCAATTTAAAGCTAATATTCTTATCAACAGTTTAGGTCTTTCTGTGTGTTACCTATCCAGCTTTTCTCTTTCACATTTGTCTCTAATATGCTACGTATGGTATATTTTTTCAGTGCTGACTTACATTTTATTTAATTTCTTAATTTACCTGTATCCCATTTCATGTAGTCTGTAGTCTGGCTAGATGACACTTGTAATGAGGTAATCTGTGTACTATTATAAGTGGGGAACAAGTATGGAAGGATGATGAAAACTCAATTCAGATCACCATGTCACATCAGCCATATGGTCACCAGATTAATACCCAACTATTAGAGTATTTTAAACAGAATGGCACAGTTGATACTATTAGTGGTGAGAAAAGGTTACTTGGATTCATAATTTTGCAGAGGTGCATCACCTCAGTAGCCTGCTGAATCAGGTAGTGCGCAGGCAGCTTGGGTGTGTGGCTGTACGCTTGTTCTGTGATGAAACCAAATACCGAAAGAGGCCACAGGGAGGGGGGAGAGAACTGAAGGACTGGAAGATGGTGTTTGTTCATAACAACTGGTAAGGAAGTTTTAGGTTTAGCATTGCTTTCTTGAGGTAAAGAAAAACAGAAAGGGCAATTTGACATAAGTGATGAGTGTGGAGTTTAGAACAAAATATTGTTAAAATACTGCTATTACATGAGGCACTCACCCACTTCTATTATTTACAGGGATAATGTTGTCTGGGATGAGACACAAGAAGAAGAAGCTAAGGTAAAGGTACAAGAAAACTCGGAAATTTTACTGACAACTGAAGAAATAGCAAAGCTTGAACAAGAGGCCTCTAGTCAGTGGGATGGTTTCTATGGCATCCACCAAAACAGGTAAAAGAATCATTCATACAAACAATATAAATGTCCTTCAATATTATTAATGTAAAATCTTAGAAGTGGTGAGATTTTCATGTCTAACGCATTTGTTCAACGGCAGATTCTTCAAGGATCGGAACTGGCTCTTTACGGAGTTCCCCGAGTTAGCGCCTCACCTGGCTCACACCTTCCCTCAGAAGCAAAACCCGGGTGATGCAGTGCTCCCCCCCAACACACACCACCCGGACGCTGTACAGGGAGGTGCTGGGAACCCAACACTGGAACACAAGGAAGAAGAAAGACGAGAGTCATCCCCACCACCAGAGTGCCAACCATTTGATTCCACCAGCACAAGCAGCCCAAATGACCACACTGCTGCTTCTTGTAGTGCTAGTGAACCTCCAGACAATTGTACTCAAGGGAATAGTGAAGAGGGTGCATTCCCAGGCAAAGATGCAACATTTCGTATCCTTGAGGTTGGGTGTGGTGTTGGTAATACTGTGTTTCCCATACTCAAGACAAACAACAAGGAAGGCCTCTTTGTGTACTGCTGTGACTTTTCAAGCACTGCCGTAGACATTGTGAAAGAATCTCCAGATTATGACACTAAGAGGTAATAGTGGATTGGGATTGTTGGTTGTATTCTGTTGAGAACTATGCTTATTTGTTTATCACGCAGCATGCCTCAGTGGGGTAGTGGTTAGCATGCCTAGCCTTGAATCTGCAGGCTTGGGCTCAATTCCAGCTCAGGTCATTTTTTTTTTCTTTTTACCGGAAAGGAAACTGCTCAAGGGCAAAAAAAAGGAAACAATAATGAAAAAAAAAAAAATGCTAATCACTGCTCATATAAAAAGACTTCAGAGGAGTGTTCATCCTCCCTTTTCAGTCTGGTTGATAAATGGGTAACTGTGGAAACCTGAAGAAAGTAAACTGTGATAACTTAGCTGGCGCACTCACCCTTCGTCCTGAAGTAGTGGGGTTTTACTTACTTCAGGCTCTAAGGCTGAGGTGACACTTCCATACCAATGCACAGGTATATCATATGCCCCCAACTTTACCTTACTTTCATAGCAAGGGTTGTGAAAGAAACGGTTAAACATACAGTATAACAATCCTGGCAATCTGGGGTTTACTAGAAACAGCACTTAATATTTTTAGTTGTAGTCATAAAGTTGGGCCTTACTGCAGTGATTTGAGCATGGTAGTATCTCTGTATCTCATGTAAAAAACTCCCTCATCACAAAATCAAACTATGTATTACTAAGTTAAAATTGCTCAGTGAAATAGCCTTAAATGAAGCTTAGTCCATCCAGTCATATTTTCATGATTGAGGAACGTTATTATCTTTTTTATATTTGAAAGTTTAAATATATTACTTGTTTTAGGTGTCATGCCTTTGTGTGTGACATCTCTAGTGAGGACTGGGTGACACCTTTCCCCAAAGGCAGCCTTGACATCATCGTGTGCATCTTTGTGCTCTCAGCTCTTCATCCTGACAAGTGAGCATTGATCTTTGAGCACACTATGAATATGCATGAGCTGCCATAGTAACTAGTGTGACATTTTATTTGTGAAAGTTTTGATTTCATGCTATTAAAACTAAAAAAATTTATTCCACTTGAATTCTACTTCTTAATGTACATTTCAGCAGCTTTCCACTTTGGTTTCTGATATATCTTCAGTATATATTCAAGAATACAACATTTAGTAATGTATATTTGCCCCTCTCCGTGTCCAGGTACCCACAGGTGGTCAGCAAGATGGTGGAGTACCTGCGGCCGGGTGGCTTGATACTCTACAGAGACTACGGCCGCTACGACTTGGCCCAGCTCAGGTTCAAGAAGGGACGCTGCCTTGATGATAACTTCTATGTGCGAGGAGACGGCACAAGGTGTTACTTCATCACTCAAGGTTGGAATTGATTTTTACTCAGTATGAATGTTGTTTTGCAAAGCTCTGTAGAGTTAGGGCAGAGAGTATGGCATGATAGTAGTGGTCCTAATGGTAAATCATCAGGGCAGAGAGCATGGGTGTGAGGCAGAACCTTCCACTCCACTAGCTATCAGCACCAGTAGCTGGCAGACGGGCAGATATCTGGTGCTCAGTTTTAAAAATGATATCTTACACTGAATGATATGGATTAATGTCAAAATGTCAGGGATTACATGTCAAAACAATAAAAAAGTTGAGTATTTTGAAATGTCGAAAGAGTGAAATGTTGTATAATGAAGGGTTGAATAACAGGGGGTTCCTTTGTTAGGGTGCTGAGATACATTTGCTCCACACCAATCACACACTGTAGAAGTAGTGTGTCTACATTTTGAGTTTAAGAGTGTTGTGTTTTTCTTCAGAGGAGGTGAGGGAGCTGATGACGGGCGCCGGCATGGAGGAGGTGCAGAACCTGGTGGACCGGCGACTGCAGGTCAACCGGGGGAAGCAGCTCACCATGTACCGGGTGTGGGTGCAGGCCAAGTACCGCAAGCCCCTGCCCCCCAGCACCGAGGACACATAGAGCGCTGTAAGGTGATGCAGGGACGGTGCTTCTTAAGGATATTCGGGCACTTTTAGCATAACTGATGTTCACATTTTTTTAATACATCTCCAGAGCCCCGTCAGCGGTAGATGCTATCAGGTGGTTTAAGTTTGTCATTCTGTCACCAAAGTGGGCGTCAGATCCTGTCAAGTTGCCCCAACTTCTGCAGGAAGGTTTGCTTGGAAGGCTGTGTTGGGGCTGAGGGTGTTGCTGCCCAGCAGGTCCTCTAGGGTTGGCCTGTGAATGTGGAGTCTGGTTAGGGATGCTCTGAGGTTGGTGTGGAGGGAGTGGAATCTTGGGCAGTGGAGGAGGAGGTGTTCTGGTGTGTCGGGTTGTGCGGGGCACCATGGGCAGTGTGGGTCCTGGACTATGTTCAGTCTGTGCAGGTGGGCATTGAGGCAGGTGTGGCCAATCCTCAGGTGGGTGATGGCTGTGTCCAGGGGACGACTAGGGGAGTAGGTCCGCCGGTGCTGGGCAGGGGAGTGTCCATACCGTCCGAGGGTGATCTGTCTGAGGTCGGCTGTTATACTGTTTTTTTCAATACAAATTTTGCCTTCCCATCTATGTTGTTTACTTTGTCAACAGGGTTCTGATGATGATGATGATGATGATGATGATGACAAACATTTCTGAGGACAATTTCTGTGTCAACAATTAACACACACATCAGGAATAAAGACAGAGGAACACAACTCCCATCACTTAACATCTGCCATTCATAACCTAAGGACTCTATACCCTTCAAGGCGGCGATGAAAACAAAAATACATACGCAACTTTATCTTAATATATACTGGCAGTCATGATGGTAATTGAAGAGAACCATTAATATCCTAGCACCAGACAATAGAGGTTAGTTACATACTAAATTGTAAGTAATAAATTGTCAAGTTACATGAAGAAGAATATTGTGTAAGTTTTCAGGTGTGGAGTCAAGGAGTAGGTTGGAGGGAGGTTGTTGCATTGTTGATATGAGGCGTTTTGATGTTTGATATGAATTTCTGACATAGGTGATTTAACCCGGTAGCAGCAACGGGCCAAATTTGTGGCTTTACCGTGTAGCAGCGACGGGCCAAATTTGTGGCTTTACCGTGTAGCAGCGACAGGCCAAATTTGTGGCTTTACCGTGTAGCAGCGACGGGCCAAATTTGTGGCTTTACCGTGTAGCAGCAACGGGCCAAATTTGTGCCATGATGATTTTTTCTCATTTTTCTCGCTTAGAGGGACCATTAAGAAAGATTATCCCCGCTGCTACCGGGTTAAACAGACTGAAGTTATTGTTTGCTCATATTGTGACCTCTACCGTGCTCCAATTACAACTTTTTGATTTTGCTCATTCCACTTTTGATACTCTTTTATTTTTTTGATTTCTAAGGTGAATTGATAGCTTTTGACAGGTTTCTCCCTAATAAGAGGTGGAAAAGAGTGCTGTGAGGGGCAGGCAGGGGCAATATATGGCCCTTCATGCTGTATTTCAAGCTCTCCTTTCCCAAGAGATGTCACTTATTGCCAACTGGAAAACCAACGGCAGCTTTTAATCATTTTAACTTCTTAAACTCTACATACTTCACTTCCATTCACTTTTTTCTTGGCCTGTTTCCGTCATGCTAATACTAACAGGAAATATGTTGGATGGAGCCATTAATTAAGCCATCGAAGCGGTAGTTCAATTTTAATTATGAAGCTCCATGGTTTTTTTAGCCATCAAAATGAGTACCTATTTATTGAAGAGAGAGAGAGAGAGAGAGAGAGAGAGAGAGAGAGAGAGAGAGAGAGAGAGAGAGAGAGACTGGTTGGAAAAAAAAGTTGACTAATGCAAGTTTTTAGCCTAGTTACAAAAATTACATGAACGAAATAGCATAGAAAACGGGATAAAAAAGAACTCAAATTTCGACTAAGCATTGCTCTAGTGCCTACACACATAACGGTGGAAAATTAGAGTCAGCGTTAAAACTCTTATTTATTGATGTTTCTTTGTTTTTTGCTGTAGGTATCTCGGTCAGAAACTACGAAAATGCAATGCGGTGAGTACGACAATTTGGCCTAATCTGGCACCGTTGCAGCGCCGAGCACGTGGCGACTGGCGAAGGTAAACACAGTGAGTTGGTGTCTCGGGTCGAGTGAGACATTTGGACAAGGACAAGGTGTTTTATTGCTGTGTGGAGGGTCACGGAGAGAAAAAGTTACGATTACGACGAGGCGAGGTGACTGGAGGACATGGAGAGATTGGTAAGAGGTCAAGTGGTTCGTATAATAAGCTGTGATATTGGTAAGAGGTCAAGTGGTTCATATAAGAAGCTGTGATATTGGTAAGAGGCCACGTGGTTCATATAAGAAGCTGTGATATTGGTAAGAGGTCAAGTGCTTCATATAATAAGCTGTGATATTGGTAAGAGGTCAAGTGGTTCATATAAGAAGCTGTGATATTGGTAAGAGGTCAAGTGGTTCATATAAAAAGCTGTGATATTGGTAAGGTCAAGTGGTTCATATAAGAAGCTGTGATATTGGTAAGAGGTCAAGTGGTTCATATAAGAAGCTGTGATATTGGTAAGGTCAAGTGGTTCATATAAGAAGCTGTGATATTGGTAAGAGGTCAAGTGGTTCATGTAATAAGCTGTGATACCTGACCTGTGTTTGCGGAGGGTTTGGTCAGCACTTAGACGAGGATAAGGTCAAGGTGTTTTATCAATGTGTTGAGCTTCACGGAAAAAAGAGTTAGCATAGGGCGAGGCGAGAGGACTGGAGGACGGGGGCACACCTTCACGGCTTCACCTGGCAAGAAAAGTCAGAGGTCAACATGTTCATCTAATCATTTGTAGAGGATATGGTCAACACTCAGACGAGGATAAGGTCAAGGTGTTTTATTAATGTGTAGAGCTTCACGGAAAGAAGAGTAAGCATTAGGGCGAGGCGAGGGGACTTGAGGACGGGGGGCACACCTTAACCTGGCAAGCAAGGTCAGAGGTCAACATGTTAAGCTGTAGTACCTGTCTGTCCGCCATATTTTCAAACATTTCGGATCCCAAACTCAAAGATATGACAATTAAGGCTTTCGTAGGAGTTGTAGGCACATGAGCAGCGGACTTTTTTTTTTCATTATTTCCTTTTTTTTCGCCCTTGTCTCTTTGCTTTAAAAAAAAAAAAAAAAAAAAAAAATCCAGGCCTAGTTTTATGACCACGAAAAGAAGAGGTAGGCTAAAAGTTGCATGCAAAAGTTAGTTATTAAATACTTAAATTAAAAGTATTCTATAGGTATGGTTTAGCCCCCCCCCCCACCCCCCCTTCTTTTTTAGCTCAAGGGGATCGGTAAACGTCCCTGGTTACCGATAGCCTACTCCTCGTCTTTTAGCCTACTCCTCATCGTCTTTATAGCCAACCATGCCTTTCTCTCTCTCTCTCTCTCTCTCTCTCTCTCTCTCTCTCTCTCTCTCTCTCTCTCTAAGGTATTAATTAAGGATGTGCTTGGAGAGATAATGAGGCTGAAAACTTGTCTGTGTATAAGACGACAAACAGACAACAAGTTCACCCAAAACGGACACAAACTATATTATAACGTGGATGAAACATTTTAGGCGTTACGTGGTTGAAATTTTAATATTGGCCTTGCTGTATACGTCCTGTTATTGCTGTAGGTGTTTGCGTTATGTTATTATTATTATTATTATTATTATTATTATTATTATTATTATTATTATTATTATTATTATTATTATTATTATTATTATTATTTATACTACCACCACCACTGCCACTACTACTACCACTACTGCTGCTACTACAACTACTACTACTACTACTACTACTACTGGTACTACTACTATTGCGGTTTCAACAGCTTTTATGTCATGAATTTTGCAAGTGATTTTTTTTTTTGTCCAGAATTTGATTAACTGTTAATTTGTGAGAAACATGGATGCGGACAGTTACCGTAAAGCATTTTAATTTTGGCTCGGAAATAAACGGTTAACATTAATGCAAATTGTTTTTTACTCGTTACAATTTGGTATTATTATTATTATTATTATTATTATTATTATTATTATTATTATTATTATTATTATTATTATCGTTGCTGTTATTATTATTATTGTTGTTGTTATTATTGTTATTATTTTGTTAGCTATCTCGTTCTTAATCTTCTTCCTTTTCTCTTCTTTTTAATCTATGCTTTCCTTTTCATTCTCGTTTTTATTCCTCCTCCTCCTCCTCTTCCATCTTCTCCTTTCCCTAATCATTATCATCATATTTTTTTTTTACTTCTTTTCTCTTGTTGTTTTGTTATTCCTTATATTCTCACTTCACTACTACTACTACTACTACTACTACTACTACTACTACCACTACTACTACTATGCTCTTGTTACTCTTTCAATATGTAGGCAAAATTCATTGTTATTAATTTTAAGATCAATTCCAAAGCTCAACTCTATCGAAACCTTTCCTCCTTCAGGCACGCGAGGAAGAGGCTGTCGCAGGATCATCGACTCACCGCCCCGCAGAGAGGAACACGGAGACAAGGTATGTAGCTCGGCCATTTAATTAGGCAGCCAGGTGTGCAGGAGGTATATTAATTATGTGGAGGTGTAGGCGTGGGGGAAGAAGAAGAAGAAGAAGAAGAAGAAGAAGAAGGAGGAGGAGGAGGAGAAGAATGTGTTTTTTGTGGATTGAATGTCAGAATTTTCATATTTATTCAGCAATCACGAAGAGAGAGAGAGAGAGAGAGAGAGAGAGAGAGAGAGAGGTCATATACATAATCCTTTACACTTATAATTTAGACCCGTATCCTGTGTTTCCCTCCTCCTCCTCCTCCTTCAGGGTCGCCGGCAGGAGGAAATACACGGCGATTCTGAATCAAAGCGGGGAAAAATTTGTGCCCGGAGGCGGAGGAAAGATATTTTGCGGACGGGCCTTTCCTGCGCCCTCCTCCCCTCCCCGCGCCATCTAGGAGCGGGGGGCGGAACTAGGATGTCGAGGGGAGTCCTTTGTGGTAGTGTGTGTGAGCTGCTGGAGGAGGAGGAGGAGGAGGAGGAGGAGGAAGGGGGCGTTATGGTAAATGAGAAGAGGAAGAAGGGTGGATATGGTGAACGAGAAGCAGGAAGAGGAGGAGGAGGAGGAGGAGGAGGAGGAAGGGAAGTTATAGTGAAGGGGGAGGAAGAGGAGAAGGACAGAGTATGGTGAAGGGGGATGGCGAAGGAGGAGGAGAAGGGAAGAATGGGTATAGTGAAGAAGGAGGAGGAGGAGGAGGGGAAGTATGGTGAATGAGAACGAAGAAAAGGAAGAAAAGAACAGGGGGAATGGTGAAAGGGGGAGGGGAAGGAGGGAGGGAATGGTGTAGAAGGAGGCGCTAGTGTGGAAGAAGGAAGTCACTATGTCAGTTTTGCCGGCGAAGAGGAGGAGAAAGAGTTGGAGGAGGAGGAAGAAGAGGAAGAGGAAGAGGAAGAGGAGGAGGAGGAGGAGGAGGAGGAGGAGGTTAATATATATATCCTGTATCCGCGTCCTTTTGTATTAGATGAAAATCGAGGAAGTTTTGCGCTGAGAGAGAGAGAGTAGGACCCCTTATTTTCCTCCATTAGTTTGTAACGAAATTCATATAACATTACATTGAAGGAAGGAGAAGAAGGAGGAGGAGGAGGAGGAGGAGGAGGAGGAGTCACGTATTGAAGGAGGTAGTCTTGGTGATGGAGATGAGTCGCTGGAGATAGGAAGGGAGATAAGGAGGAGAAATAACAGTGAGATGGAGATAAGTGAGAGACTGAGGCAGATGATGATGGAGGAAGATACTGGAGGAAAGGAGGAAGAGAGAAGAGGAGACGGAGGGAAAGAAGAAAGAGAGTAGAGGTGGAGGAGAGATAAAGAAGAGATATAGAGGGAGAGGAGGATGGAGGAAAGAAGGAAGAGATAAAAGATGGAATATGGAACTGATGAAGAGAAGAAGAGAAGGAGAAAAAAATGGAGGAAAGAGGAAGAAGTAGAAAGAGAAGGGAACAAAGATATTAAGAAATGAGGGTAATTGAGGAAGAAGATAAAGGAAGAGGAGGAGGAAGAGGAGGAGGAGGAGGAGGTAAAGCTCTCGTGTTGTACTTGGGTGGGAGGATGAGAGGCTGGACGTGAGCTTGTAAGGAGGAGGAGGAGGAGGAGGAGGAGGATGAGGTGTGTGTGTGTCTGAAGAGGTCGAGGGTCTGCAGAACGTGTGGTGTTACAGAGAGAGAGAGAGAGAGCGCAACAGATGAATGATGGCTGGTATATAAGAACACCCTCTCGTGGCAGAGACAAAAGAAGTTAAAAGTTATGGCTTACAACTCAGGTGGAAGGGAGAGGAGGAGGAGGAGGAGGAGGAGGAGGAGGAAAGGGTCAGAGGGATGGAATGAAAAGCAAATAGGAGAGGAAAGAAAGCGAATGGTAGGAATGGGGAGAGACGAAAGGATAAAAGACGTGAAGAAGTTGAAAGAGAGGAAGAGAAGAAAAAGGGAGGAAGAGCAAATATGAGGGGAAAGGAGAGAGAAAGGAAATGATAGAGAGAAGGAGAGAGGGAGAGAAGGACAAGAAGAAGAGGGTGACAGGAAGGGAAGGGAAGGAAGGGAGGGAAGAGAAACGAGTAAATAGAGAGAATTAATAGAATGCCATAGCAAGGAGATAGAATAGAATAGACAAGGAGATAGATGAGGTTGAATTAATATAGTAGAGAAATATATAAGTAAAAAAACAAAAGAAGAACAAAAGTTAAACGAATAAAGGGGATAAATAGAAGATAGAAGAAAAAGATAGAAGTAATACTGAGATAGAAGTGGATAAATATAAAATAGAGAGAGAATAGAGGAATAAAAAGGAGATGAACAAAAGGAGAAATAGAGAAATAGGTACCACATAAAAAAAGGAATGATTTAGGACAATGCAGAAAAAGTTAAAAGCCAGGAATTTCAATGAACAAAGCTTACTAAAATTGATGAGAGGGGGGAAAAAATAATAAAAGTCAGATACATATTTATATTATTAATCTTCAAAATTGATGAGGCAGAAGAATTAAAACAACAACAACAACATCAATCTGCTCCAATCTGGCAACTTCTCTTAACTCTTTTCATAGGAGCAGTGATTTGCGTATTTTTTTCATTATTGTTTTTTTTTTTTGCCCTTGAGCTGTTTCCTTTACCATAAAAAAAAAACATTGATTACATTCTTCTATTCTTTCTTTTCTTTGCATATTTTCATTCTCCTCCGTCTTTTATCGTATTGCTATTCCCCCTTCTCCTCCTCCTCCTCCTCCTCCTTTCTCTAATACTCCTTCTTTTTTCTCTTCGTGACAACTAAGCGAAAACTGACCCCAAGCGCGTGATGAGTGTATGAGTGTATGCAATGAAGGAATACTGGCACCGGGCAGCCTGAATACTCCCTGACTTGTATGTTCGTAAGTGGTAGGTTTGCGAGGCGTCTTGAGCGAGGAAACTGGCAGAAGTGAGCTATTATTATGCCGTTTTCAGCGTCCAAGGGGAAGATACTGGAGGAAAGGAGGAAGAGAGAAGAGGAGAGGGAGGAAAAGACGAGAGGGAGTGCAGGTGGAGAAGAGCGCTAAAGAAGAGATAGAAACGAGGCTATGGAGGGAAGGAACATGGAGGAAAGATAGAGATAATAGGAGATGAAATATGGAACTGATGAAGAGAGGAAGAAAAGGATAAATAGTCAGAGTAGGAGAGAAAGAGGGTAAGGTAGAAAGAGAAGGAAACAGAGAGATTAAGAAATTAGGGTAACTGAGGAAGAAGGTGGAGGAGGAGGAGGACCCAAACCGGGCTAACGCAGTGCACCTCTTGACTATATGTTAGGTTAGGTTAGGTTAGGTTAGGTTAGGTTAGGTTAGGTAGTTCCCCAGTTTGCTTGTGTCCCCGAAGATGTTGCGTTATGGATCTGTTGTTTGTATTGTTTTATTGTTGATGGATGACCTGAGTTGACCTGGACTGACCTGAACTAATCTAATCCCATGTTATCTAATCCCTGTTATCACCTACTTGTTTATTTTTCTTCAGCTTCGGAGTCATTGTTTTCTTTTGTTTGATATTTTGGTTTCAAGTTAACATATATAGGGTGCTCCTGACCTTGCCCTGTGTTTCCGTTATGGTCTGAGCGTTCGTTTACTTAATATGATGAAATGCGATGGGCTCTATATTATTCGAGGGCGTGAAAACTCTGATCACCCAAAGAAATATTCACGACGTCTCTGACAATAATCACTGTGAAGAATATCAGAAAAAAAGACGAGTATTTTTTTTTATAAGTCTGTATTTTCTTGCGTTAGGTACTTAAAGAAACACAACTGGCTCTTATGTTTTGCCACTTACGTATGAGAGGAACATCGATACACATAACACTCATCACGGGCTTTCCATGTGCTCTGTCACCTACATATAAGACAAACAAGATTAAATATAATAACCATATACTTACCACGAGGTTAAGGTATATTTTCCCACCTTCACTCGAGATAAAAAAAAACCAATATATTCACCTCTTCCAGCGCCTTTGATGATGGTAAAACTTAAGGAACACACACACACACACACACACACACACACACAGCGATCTTAGTTGGTTCAAAGCACTCGATATGATTCTTGTTTTTTCTGTTCCATTTTTTGCCAAGACGTCGAAACAAAGAGACGATGCAACACAAAATAAAAAGTTGTAGAATAAATAAAAAAAAATGTTTCACAATGGAGGAAAGAGGCTGTCCACCCTTTGTGCTGGAGGAAAGGGAGGGAGGGAGGAAGGGAGAGAGAGAGGGAAGAAAAGTGAGGGAGAAAAGAGCAGCGGGAGGGAGGAGAGGAGGAAGGGAAGGAGGGAAACTTTTAGGAGAGAGAGAGTGGAAGAAGAAGAGAGAGAGAGAGAGAGAGAGAGAGAGAGAGAGAGAGGAATAAATAGTACACACACACACACACACACACACACACACACACACACACACACACACACGTTCAGTAGCTGCATAAGTTAACGTTAAATTCCCCGCATACAATAAACACCAAAAAAAAAAAAAAAAAAAAAAAACCACTAAATTATTTCGTAGTTCATTCAGAGGTGGGAGTCTCCTTATTTATTTATTATTATTATTATTATTTTTATTTATTTATTTACTTTTTTACAGCAAAGGAAACAGTTCATGGGCTTAAAAAAAGAAAACAATAATGAAAAAAAAGCCCGCTACTCACTGCTCCTAAAAAAGATTAGAGGAGTGGCCGAAAGAGAACTCAATTTTCTTTCATGAGTTAAAAGGTACATTGAATTGCTGAAGTATTTAAAAAAGTCGTATGCTAACATAACTATATACTCTATACTTCACATGTTCAAAGCTTACTCTTGGTTAGTAATTCTTAAGTACATGATAGTTATATAAGTAGAATCTGAGAAGCATACTCATTTATATACATACACACATTTAAAAGCAATACTGTACTGTTAATCTTGTTTAGTGGATCATAACTACTACATTTAACGTCGAGATAATTATATATAGACTGTAGAGAAGCGTTATGGAAAGGATGTTGAGGTGGAGATGGAAGGATGCGAGGTATAGGATGTGCAGGAGATGAGATAAGGATGCTGAGGGCGAAGTATAGGATGTGCAGGAGATGAGATAAGGATGCTGAGGGCGAAGTATAGGATGTGCAGGAGATGAGATAAGGATGCTGAGGGCGAAGTATAGGATGTGCAGGAGATGAGATAAGGATGCTGAGGGCGAAGTATAGGATGTGCAGGAGATGAGATAAGGATGCTGAGGGCGAAGTATAGGATGTGCAGGAGATGAGATGAAGATGCTGAGGGAAGATGTGAGAAAGTGCGGGTGAGGTAGAGAGAAAAAAGATAAGGTTAGGGTGTTAGAGAATCTTAGAAATATGAAAGAACAGAAGAAAATGTATGCGTCTGTTGTCTCTTGGGTAAGTTAAGTTCAGTTTTTATGGCCCTGTTTCACATTCTAACACAGCAACATTCATAGGCTTCCAAACAATGCTAAATACTACGAACATTTCCCGTGTATTGTGTTTGGTATTCGTATTAATACTCACAAAATTCGAGGGGGCTATGCAGGAAATCTCTTTAGCATCGTGTCGAGTTGAAAATCTGACTATTGTGAAAGTATTGGATTGCATAGTTTGGTTAGGATGCTTTCAGGAACACTTTTGGACTAACTATAACATACCTTAGCCTTTAGAGAGCTTAGAGAGCCTTAGCTTTTAGGAGCAGTGAGTAGCGGGCTTTTTTTTTCCCATTTGTTTCCTTTTTTTTATGCCCTTGAACTGACTCCTCTGCTGTAAAAAAAAAAAAAAAAAATAGAGGTTGTGTTATACTCCCTGACGGTTATCATTGGCGGATATATAGTTTAGTTTACGTCTATGGTCCTTTGTGCTTTCTGGTCTCGGTAAGCTAATAACTGCATGGGCTTCCTTTACCTGCCTCCAGCTTCCTCTTGTTTCCCTTCATTGTTTTCTTGTCTCCTGCAATGTAAAGAGTTGGGGTGTGGTGTGTGTGTGTGTGTGTGTGTGTGTGTGTGTGTGTGTGTGTGTAACGAGAGAGAGAGAGAGAGAGAGAATATGAAATGATTTACTGAAAAGCAATGCCAAAGAATAATGGCATGGATGGAGGAAAAGAAGGAGGAGGAGGAGGAGAAAGAGGAGGAGGAGGAGGAGGAGGAGGAGGAGGAAAAAAGCAAATACCCTAGAGAGAGAGAGAGAGAGAGAGAGAGAGTAGTGTTTAATGTGTGAGAGAAAAGTTTAAATAGTTTCACTGTTAACTGTACGCCCGGAGCCATAGTGTGTGTGTGTGTGTGTGTGTGTGTGTGTGTGTGTGTGTGTGTGTGTGTGTGTGTGTGTGTGTGTTCGTTCGTTCATTCCTCTCCCCCCCCTTCATAAAGATCTACGGAACGCTTTATTTACAGCTTAATCTTCCTTACTGTCTTTTCTTGCTTTATTTGAGAGAGAGAGAGAGAGAGAGAGAGAGAGAGAGAGAGAGAGAGAGAGAGAGAGAGAGAGAGAGAGACTTCATATATACTATGTTAAAGAAAAATACCTCCCCTTAGCTCTTTGCATGGGAGAGAGGGAGAGAGATGGAAGGGGAAGGGGTGGGGAGGGGAGGGGAAGTTAGCCAAAGGTACGGAAAGGTAAAGGGGGGAGTGGGTGGGAGAGTAGAGGATAGGATAATAGCAGGTGTGAGAGAGGGGTGGAAGGGGAGAGAGGGAGGGGAAGGGGGGATGTGATGGGGGGGGGTGACGGGAAAAGGTGAGGGGTAAGAGAAGCTGTTGCGTAAATATCTGGAATGGGCTCTGTAAAGGTGGGGGGGAGGGGGGAAGGGAGGTAGGGGAGGGGGGGAGGGAAGAGGGGAAAAAAAGGGAGCGAGGGAGGAAAACAGTGATAGAGAGAGAGAGAGAGAGAGAGAGAGAGAGAGAGAGAGAGAGAGCAAATTTGGGTGAGATTGTGGTTGTTTTTGTAGATTTATTTTTTACCAAGTAGTCAGTATGGTTGTAAGGTAGTAAAGAGGAGGAGGAGGAGGAGGAGGAAGAAGAGGAGAAGAAGGAAGAACGAGACTTAAAAGAAGAGGTAGGAAGATTTCTAACCCAATCCTCACCCTACTCACCCTGTTTTTATTTATTCACTTACCTATTTACCCAACTCATTCACTTTTTCACTCATTCACCCTCCTTCCCATTTACTACCTTCTTTACCCATCATCCTTTTCATTAACTCACTCATTCAGCTTTTCACCCATTGACTCATACACCACTCCCTTACTCACTCATTCATGCATTTATCAACCCATTCAGTCACCCTCATTCACTCACACCCACTCACTAACTCACTCATTCACTCACCCACTCACTAATTTCCTTACTCTCTCCTTCACTCACTCACTCATCTATTCACCCTCTCTTTCTCGTGACTCCTAAATCCATGCAGTGGAGCGTGATGGTCAGTCTCGTTGTGGTCAGGCCTGGGATAGAGGGGAGATAGAAGAGAACGGGGAGGTCAAGGAGGGATGAGGAGGAAGGGGAAAAGAAAGGAAGGGAAGGGAAGGGAGTGGGGGATCAACGGAGGGATGAGGAAGGGGAATGAAGGGGAAGGGGAGATCAAATTATTATGTCCAGTCTATGAGAAATGATCATTGTTCGTCTTTATTGTATTCCTGGTGCCCTCCCCTTCCCTGCACCCTATCCCTGCCCCCTTGCGTACCCTCAGTGATTTAGTGACCCACAGGTAATGGTTGTACAGGTGAGGTCAGGTGTGAGGGGCCTCATTAGTTTGATTCGTCGATATGTCATGTGTAATTTTTGTTCCATTTGTCATAATTATATATTTTTTCTTTCGTGGAGGTTTTGGCTTTTCTTTCTGTTCATATTTTCTTTTTTTACTTTATATATCACTAGTTAATTTTTTCTTCTTTTTCCATTCTTTATTTGTCTTAATTTTCTCTTAGTTCAGTCGTGTTTTTGTCCTTGCCGTAATTTCTACCTTCCTTCTCTCCATCCTTCATTCCTTCCATCCTTCCTCTTTATCTGCCATCCTTCTCTCCTTCTTTATTCTTTCTATGCCATCCTTGTATCCGTCTTTCCTTCTATTCTTCTTTATCCTTCTTTTCTTCCTTCCTACCCGCCCTCTAGCCTTCCTTCCTTCCTTTGTTTCTTTCTTCCTCTTTTTTTCTTCTACTCTTCCTCCATTTCTTACTTCCCAAAAAACATATCCTCTCTAGACGCGTATTATATTCCTTCCGTACATTTAAACCAATTGTTCTTTTATATTTCTTCCTTAGTCATGCCTCCTCCTCCTCCTCCTCCTCCTTCAGCTTACTCTCTTCCACTTCTTTTATCAACTTCATATTCTTTTTCATTGTCCTTTTCCTGTTATTCGTCCTCCTCCTCCTCTTCCACCTCTTCCTCCACACACACACACACACACACACACACACACACACACACACACACACACACACACATAAACCAGCACACCTCAACACACAACGCACACACTCACGCATATGGCACTCCTTTCAGTAACCCAACACGGCGAGAACGAAGCCGCGTGATACTAATGAGATAAAGTGATAAAAAGCAGAGCATCCTTGAAACCGGGATATCCTTGCAGCCTCCAGCCTCCTTGCCACGCCATCCCGCCTCCTACATTCTTGATCCTACCCTGCAGACCCGTGACAAGGGATACACGGTGGGCTTACCAAGGATACGGGTCTGCAGGGGGCTGATAGGACTCGAGTATCCTACCCTCCTTCCTCTCCTCGCCTCACCACTGCCACCCCCAATCCCTCCATCCCTTGCGCTGACTGGCCGGGTTCTCTTGCTCACTTTAAAGCTAACTCGAAAGGCGGAGGGTTTGGTAGGCCCCGGGGTGTGTGTGTATGCGTTTGCGGCCCTCCAGGTTGTGTGTTCCCCCGGGGGCTCCCAAGGGTTTTGTTCGCATGGGGGTTACATGAGATATCCCGCACTCTCTCTCTCTTTCTTGTGTGTGTGTGTGTGTGTGTGTGTGTGTGTGTGTGTGTGTGTGTGTTGGTAGAAGAGGAGGAAAACGAATACGAGGAAAAGGAGAAGGAACAAGGATATGAAGTTTGTAAAAGAAGTGAAAGAGAATAAGCTGAAGAGGAGAACGAGGAAGAGGAGAAGGAGGTGGTGTGTGTGTGTGTGTGTGTGTGTGTGTGTGTGTGTGTGTTTGCGGGCTTATACACGCGCCCTGGTTTCCTTTTCACCACATCAGTTTGTCCAGGTAGGTGAAAGCGGGAACCTGCAGACAGCCAGGTACCGAAGCAAACAAACAAACAAACACAAACAAACAGAGGCAAGCAAGCAAAGATAAACAAGGAAGCCAGCAAGCAAGCGACTTAACACTTGAATCTTTCTTCATCACCACACACACACACACACACACACACACACACACACACACACACACACACACACACACACACACACACATACACACTGGAGGATGCTAACCTAACCTAACCTAACCTAACCTAATCTAATCTAACCTAACCTAACCTAACCTAACCTAACCTAACCTAACCTAACCTGACCTGACCTAATCTAATCTAATCAAACCTAACCTAACCTAACCTAACCTGACCTAATCTAATCTAATCTAAATTAACCTAACCTAACCTAACCTAACCTGACCTAATCTAATCTAATCTAACCTAACCTAACCAAACCTAACCAAACCTAACCTACCTAACCTAACCTAACCTAACCTAACCTAACCTACCTAACCAAACTTAATCTAATCTAACCTAACCTAACCTAACCTAACCTAACCTAACCTAACCTAACCTAACCTAACCTAACCTAACCTAACCTAACCTAACCTAACCTAACCTAACCTAACCTAACCTAACCTAACCTAACCTAACCTAACCTAACCTAACCAAACCTAACCAAACCTAACCTAACCTAACCTAACCTAACCTAACCTAACCTAACCTAACCTAACCTAACCTAACCTAACCAAACCTAACCTACCTAACCAAACCTAACCTAACCGAACCGAACCTAACCAACCTAACCAATCCATCTACTTACCTATTTTTTTCCTAACCATCTTCTAACCTTCCTACTTACGTACCTCTCTTTCTATCAATCTCTCTACTTACTTACCTCTATCTACCTACCTATCTACCTCTCTATCTAACTACCTACCCACCTACCTACTTACCCTCCTACTTACCATCCTACTTACCTACTTACCTACCTACTAATTGCCTACTTACCTGGTGCAATGTTGGACTTTGTAATGCCAGAGGTCAAGGACACCATAAATAGCCTCCTTCTCCTCCTTCTCCTCCTCCTCCTTCTCCTTCTCCTCCTCCTTCTCCTCCTCCTTCTCCTCCTCCTCCTCACTGGCAGACTTAACTTACCTGGCCTAAGAGACTCCGTAATTACCTGTCCAGGGTTCTTGGTGGTGTTGATGTCATTATTGTTGTTGTTATTATTATTATTATTATTATTATTATTATTATTATTATTATTATTATTATTATTATTATTATTGTTGTTATTTTTACTACTACTGTTGCTACTACTACTACTACTACTACTACTACTACTACTACTACTGCTCAAAGAGAGAGAGAGAGAGAGAGAGGTTTCATGTGTCGTTGGGACAGGCAAGCAAATTGATCTCTATTGATTGCCCGATTTACTTAAGTAAGTGTGGATTGTGTCCTGCTGTGGGCCGCCGAGAGAGAGAGAGAGAGAGAGAGAGAGAGATTATTTTTTTCCTCACGAGTCTAATCTGATTTTGCAATTAAGCTTCAAAATCCTCGTTACATATAATCTTTTAACTAGAAATAAGATAGCTAATAGTTTTTCAGACCTTCATTTTGTTTGTATTGCTTAAAAAACAAACATATATACAAAAATTCTTCACACACACACACACACACACACACACACACACACACACACACACACACACACACACACACACACACACACACACACACACACACACACACGCCATCTGTTCAAACCATATATTGTTTTTTCGAGTCTTTCTTTCCTTTCCTTTGTGATTCTTAATTACTTGATATTTTTTTTTTTCTTCCTCTGTGTTTTCATTTTGCTTCTTTGTTCACGCTGTAGCTCCATCTCATATTATATCCCCTATGCTGTTTGTTTTTATTTGTTTTTGTTTCAATATAGAAAGAATGCGTCTCTCTCTCTCTCTCTCTCTCTCTCTCTCTCTCTCTCTCTCTCTCTCTCTCTCTCTCTCTCTCTCTCTCTCTCTCTCTCTCTCTCTCTCTCTCTCTCTCATTGCATACTGACTCACTTTTAATTATGGTGTTTCGGTGTGAGAAATATGTCCCGTGTGTGTGTGTGTGTGTGTGTGTATGTGTGTGTGTGTGTGTGTGTGTGTGTGTGTGTGTGTGTGTGTGTGTGTGTGTGTGTGTGTGTGTGTGTTTACTTCGAACATCGCAGTCCATATGTCAACAAGGGTACCCGAGTGTTGTGTGTTGCTGTACATGTTTTAGAAGGTGTTTCTGGTGATGATGCTGGTGGTGGTGGTGATGGTGGTAGTGGGTGGTGGTGGTGATGGTGGTAGTGGTTGAAGTCTTCCTGAATCACGTCTATTGGTGGCGTTGATTTGGTTGATGGTTCTTGATCCTGGTGGTGTTGGTGTTAGTGGTGGTGGTGGTGGTGTGGTGGTGCAGTGGTGGTGTTGGTGGTGGTGATGGGGGTGGTGGTGATGACGTGTTAATATCAAAGTTTTCCTTATCATGAAGATGCAGATGTGTGTGTGTGTGTGTGTGTGTGTGTGTGTGTGTGTGTGTGTGTGTGTGTGTGTGTGTGTGCGTGAGATAGATAGATAGATAGATAGATAGATAGATAGAGAGAGACACACACACACAGACACACACACACACACACACACACACACACACACACAGGCGTTATCTAATCACTCAGCATCGTTAGGGCGTGTGTTCGAGATCACTAATAGTCACCTAATGAGGGCGACAGCGGCTCACTAGGCGGACCCCATATAATTAACGCCATTAGTGCCATTAAGGAGGCTTTTTATGGTGCCATTCCGTATATCTAGTGCCGGTAACTGTGCCATCATCGTTTGTTTGTTTTCTTTTTACATCCTCGTGGCTATAGACACCCCATTGCGAGGTTGGGGTGAGTGTGTGGTTGAGTGCGTGTGTGTGTGTGTGTGTGTGTGTGTGCCGTGGATTATGTATGTCAACACGGGGTGGTTAAGTAAGCGTGATTTGAAGCAGCAATCAAATCAGGAAGCCGCTCTAAGTGTCCATCTTGAGGAGAGGGAGGGAGAGGAAGTGGGAGAGGGAGGGTAAAGAGAGGAGGGGGGAAGGTCAGGCGCGATCGGGTGCCACTGCTTGGAAAATCTCTCTAAGCATCTCCTCTCTTCGCTCTCTCTCCCTTCCTCCCTCTCTCCCTCTATTTGGCACCATCGATCCCTCTCACCTAATTCCCGGGCCGTAGGAGGTGGGAGATAAGGTAAGGAAGAGTGCCAGTATCGGGGCGGCGAGGGTGCCACCGGTGTGTGTGAGTGTGTGTGTTAGTTGGTTTGGCGCGCGGCTGTGACGTCACCGAGAGCGAGTTGGTCGAGCCACCGCCAGATGGCAACGTAATAGCGAGGCTTACCAGGCCAGGAACAAAGCCACAGTCTTTTGATAGACGTGACGGGGTGCGTTAGTGAGAGCTCTCTGTTTTAGTGTCAAAATGTTGAAGCTTTTAGCGTTCTCGACTGTTCTTCTGATAGGTGAGTGTTGCCCTGCTGTACCTTCCCTTACCTGCCCAGGTGTAACGCGACCACTGACACGGCCGGGAGATGAGCGTAAAGGGAGAGGAAAGTGTTGTAACTCGCTGAAAAGTTGAGCGCCGCGCGACTTAGACTTGAGAGAGTGTGAGAATGTGTTTGTGCGTGTATCTGTGTATCGGAGTGAGGGGAAGCGAAGAGGGAGAGGCAGGGAGTGAAGGAGTGAGAGAGGATGCCGTGGTTAACTTCCTCAACCACCTGCCCGACTCATCCGCCCCTTCCTCATAAGAACTTACGTTGAGCGAGTGTGTGATGCTGGTGCGACATTCAATGCTTCTTGCCTCTTACTTCACACCGACTCGCTTCTTTTGCTTCACGCTCTTCGCTTCGGTTCTTCACGCTTCTTCCCTTTTCTTCTCCTATGTCTGTCCTTTCATTTATCTTGTTTTCTCTCTTCCTTTCTTACCATATATATTTTTCTCTTCATATATTTCTTCTTTCCTCTCTTCTTCACGCTGCCCTTCTCCTCTTCTCTCTTATCGCCTCCTGTCTCTCCCTTAATTTATCTTCTTTTCTCTCCCTTCCTTCCTTTACCATATATTTTCTTCCTTTCTCTTCATTCAGTGTTTCTTTCTCCTCTTCACACCGCCTTGCTCCTCCCTTCTTTATTCTGCCCTTCTTCTCTTCTTCCCTCATTTATCTTTCCTCACTTCCATCCATGCATTCACTATTTTCCTCTCCTCTTTTTCATACCTTCTTTTCATGCATTTATATTTTCCTTTCCTCTATTCCTTATTTCAGTGATTTTTGCTTCTCCTCACTTCTCGCCTCACTTTTCTTGTTCCTCTTCTCATATCTCTCTTTATTTATCTTCTTTTCTCTCCTCCTTCCTTACCATATATATTTTCCTCTCTCTCCATTCCGTATTTCTGTGTTCATCTCATGTCTCGATTTATCATGTTTTCTCTCTTTCCTCCTTTCTTATCGTATGTTATTTTTTCTCCTCTATTTCTTGTTTCAGTGTCTTTTCTTCCCTTCTCACCCTTTCGCCTATCTTCTCTAATTCCATATCTCTCCCTTCGTTATTTTTTTCTCTTTTCCTCCCGAATTGCATATTTCTCCCTCATCGTTATTTCAATTCACTTTTACTTCCTCTCCTTCACACTGTCTTTCGCCTCTTCTAAATCTCCTCCCCATATCCCTCTCCCTTCATTTATCGTCTTCTCTCTTTTCCTCTCCACTCGCATATTTCTTTCCTTTTTATTCCTTTTTTCCATTACTTTCTTTTCCCTTATTTCAAACCGTTTCACTTCTTCTTCCTTAGTTTCTTATGCTTCTCCTTCCATGTCTCTGTTTTTCCTTTAATTTCTCTTCATTTCTTAACTTCTTATCGTATTCATATTCTCCTCTCCTCTCTTCATTCCACATTTCACTTCTTTTTGTTCTTCATATCTCACGTCATACCTCCTCTCCTCCTTCTCCTCCTCCTCCTCATCCCATATTTCTCTCCATGCCTCGCCTTATCTTCTCTCTTCCTCCTCTCTTCCTTCCTTCTCTTTCACAATCTCGCGAGGTCCGTCAATACAGAACTCTGGACTTGGTGTATTTTCTCGCCCCCCCCAAAAAACAACAAAAAATAAACGAATGAAATATATCTCGCAGAACGGAAAAGAGTATTGAAAAGTTGTGTGTTTTTCTCGTGGAATTGATTTTGTGTTCCTTCGTTATGATGTGAGACGGTTGTGTTATGCGTGATATTTTTGAAGGGACGTGATGTGTGTGTGTGTGTGTGTGTGTGTGTGTGTGTGTGTGTGTGTGTGTGTGTGTGTGTGTGTGTGTTTGTTTGGTCCAGTGTTGCCCTAGTGAAATGCCTCGGGTTGTGTTGTGAAGTGTTGCAGTGTTTCATAAATGTGTGTGTGTGTGTGTGTGTGTGTGTGTGTGTGTGTGTGTGTCTTTGGTTCAGTGTTGCCCTAGTGAAATGCCTCGGGCTGTGTTGTGAAGTGTTGCAGTGTTTCATAAATGTGTGTGTATATGTGTGTGTGTGTGTGTGTGTGTGTGTGTGTGTGCTGACATGCTTAGTCATCATCAAGGTAGAGATAAAGGGAACGTTTCCAACTATCATATCATTCTCTCTCTCTCGCTCTCTCTCTCTCTCTCTCTCTCTCTCTCTCTCTCTCTCTCTCTCTCTCTCTCTCCGTGTCGTACGTGTGTTGTATTGACAGAAACTCGGACACAAAGACGCTTCCTCAACGCTCTAAACACAAGCAACTTCCAATCCATAGAACAAACTCTCGACGCGTCCAAACACCTCCTTGACACGTATATTGGGTGCTTAGTGTGTCCAAGAATACACACACACACACACACACACACACACACCAGTATCTTCACTCACCACCACCATCATCACCATCATCATCACCATTAGCCTCATTGCATATGCGTATTGGTTTCTTGATTAATGCAGTATGTTGAGACAGTGACACACACACACACACACACACACACACACACATCACCACCCTCACCATTACCACCATCTTTACAATCACCACCACCATCATCACTATCACTATCTTCATCACCATCTTCACCATCACCACCACCACTAAGAGTCTTCGTATACGTATCAGCATTCAAAAATAACACTCTCCTCACCGTCGGAAACCCGTGTTCTAATTGCTGTGGGAAAAATACTTATTGCCGCACGCACTGTAAAATTAGGTTATATATAGGTCACTGTGTAAGGAGCGTTATGGCCGGAGGAGGAGGAGGAGGAGGAGGAGGAGGGGAGAGCGAGAGAGAGAGGGAGGGAGGTGTAAGTTAAACTGGGTCGATAGCGGGGAGGAGAAGGGAATCGTTTTGGAGTGAGTAGTGCCCTTTATTTTTGCCCTTTCTTTTTTCTCAATTTGGAATCATCTTGTAAGGGAAAGTGAGGCGTATGCGAGTGATTCCGAGGCTGTGAAGTGAATGTCCTGATGATGATGAAGTGATGATGATGATGGTGATGGTGGTGGTAATGTTAGTGATGCTGGTGGTGGTGAAGGGAGTAAGCTTGGTGGTGATGGTGTTGTTGAAGTGAATAAGGGGAGTGGTGATGATGGTGGTGATGAAGTGAATCTAAGGGTGTTGTTGGTGGTGGTGGTGGTGAAGTGAATAGGTAAGGGTGGTGGTGATGATGCTGGTGTTGAAGTGAATCTAAGGGAGGTGATGATGGTGTTGATGACGGTGAAGTGAATCTAAGAGTGGTGTTGATGCATGTGATGAAGTGAATCTAAGGGAGGTGATGATGGTGTTGATGGCGGTGAAGTGAGTCTAAGAGTGGTGTTGATGCTGGTGATGAAGTGAATCTAAGGGAGGTGATGATGGTGTTGATGACGGTGAAGTGAATCTAAGAATGGTGTTGATGCATGTGATGGAGTGAATCTAAGGGAGGTGATGATGGTGTTGATGGCGGTGAAGTGAATCTAAGAGTGGTGTTGGTGCTGGTGTTGATGGTGAAGTGAAGGGGTGGTGCTGACGGTGGTGATAAAGTGAATAAGAGTGATTGTAGTGTTAGTGAATCTGATGCTTATAAGGTGAATCTGATGCTGTTGATGGTGAATTCCTTGACTGGGAGTGTGGGAGCGCTGTCTGTTTGTGCCTACCCATCTTTTCTCTCTTATATCATGCATTGACGTACCTTACAAGTGAATCTGATGCTTATAAGTCGAATCTGATGCTGTTGATGGTAAATTCCTTGACTGGGAGTGTGGGAGTGCTGTCTGTTTGTGCCTACCCATCTTTTCTCTCTTATATCATGCATTGACGTATCTTACAAGTGAATCTGATGCTTATAAGTCGAATCTGATGCTGTTGATGGTAAATTCCTTGACTGGGAGTGTGGGAGAGCTTTCTGTTTGTGCCTACCCATCTATTCTCTCTTATTTCATGCATTGACGAACCTTACAAGTGAATCTGATGCCTTTAAGTCGAATGTGATGCTGTTGATGGTGAATTCCTTGACTGGGAGTGTGGGAGAGCTGTCTGTTTGTGCCTACCCATCTTTTCTCTCTTATTTCATGCATTGACGTACCTTACAAGTGAATCTGATGCTTATAAGTCGAATCTGATGCTGTTGATGGTAAATTCCTTGACTGGGAGTGTGGGAGCGCTGTCTGTTTGTGCCTACCCATCTTTTCTCTCTTATTTCATGCATTGACGTACCTTACAAGTGAATCTGATGCCTTTAAGTCGAATCTGATGCTGTTGATGGTAAATTCCTTGACTGGGAGTGTGGGAGAGCTATCTGTTTGTGCCTACCCACCTATTCTCTCTTTTCTCACGCATAGGCCTAGATGTACCTTAAAAAGTGAATTTGATGTTTAATAAGTGTTTCCTCTGCCCCCTTCTTATCCTCATGGTAAAGGAAATGAACGGATTATCACAGTGGAGGTTCTAATATATCTCTCTCATATCTACAACGGAATATATGAAAAATGAAAACAAATGCAATTAAAGTGAATCTCGTGTGCCTGTTATGTGTATGTAATGTTAGTTGGGATGCTCATGCTAAAGTAGAGGAAGGGATTAACACACACGAGAGCCTTATCTAATCTATCTTCTTATCTAACGCCTCAAAATGAAAATGATGCTTATAAAGTGTCATGATCGTCCTCTCGCCCTTGTCGGTAAAGTAGGGACGGGAAGAGCAGGCGGGAGTGTATCATAAGAGGGGGATGATAAGATACGGGCGGGAAGACACAGGTAGACTACTTTGGCGTGTGTGTGTGTGTGTGTGTGTGTGTGTGTGTGTGTGTACTTTGTCTATGTTAACAGGATTACCTTATCACATCACCTCTTGCCTCACCGCCTCCTGATGTGTCCTGTTTGTGTGTTCGTGTGTGTGTGGGTGGGGGTGGGGGAGGAAGGAAAGTGAGAGTAGGAGTGAGTGAAAGTGAGAGGGAGGGAGAAGGATGGAAGGAAGGAAGGGGAAAGGTGTGAGATTTAAGGGAGTGAGAGAGGTAGAAGAAGGGAATGGGAGGGATGGAGAGAGAGAGAAGAAGGGAGAGAGGGAATGAGGGATAGGAGAGGAGAGGAAGTGAGGGATAAGAGAGAAGAGGAGAGGAGAAAGGTGTGAATTGGAAGGGAGTGAGAGAGTGAGTGAGCGAGAATGTGTGAGAGGGGAGAGAGGGAGTGAGAGAGAGGAGAGGGTCAGTAGATGAGAGAGAGAGAGAGAGAGAGGGGGGGGGGTCGTGTGTGTGTATGTGTGTGTACATGATTAAGGTGCAAGGTATACACTCACACAACCTACACATCATTAGTACACACACACACACACACACACACACACACACACACACACACACACACACACACACACACACACACCGTCTTATCATTTCGTAAACTCTGTCTTTAAAACAACTTTTTTTTTCCTTCTTTCTCATCGCCTTGATTAAGAAGAAAAAACGACCAGGAAATGAAATTAAAAAAAAAATGTGTGTGTGTGTGTGTGTGTGTGTGTGTGTGTGTGTGTGTGTGTGAATAAGTCAGTGAAATCAGTTTGAGATGAGGTGTTTTTTTATGTTTATTAGCGCGGGAGTGAGTGAGTGAGTGAGCGTGAGGGAGAGAGCTTAAAGTGTGTGTGTGTGTGTGTGTGTGTGTGTGTGTGTGTGTGTGTGTGTGTGTCTTTAAAGGTTAGTGAGATTAATCAGTGGAAAAAGTGAGTTAATTTCCTAAAAGTGAGTGCATGAGTCAATAAGTGAGTGAGTTAGGTGGGTAAGATTAATTCAGTGTTGCCAAGTTTAAGTTTGCGGAAAAGTAATTGAAGACCTTGGTTTAATTTTCTAAGTGGCTGTGTGGTGTTAGCATTGTGGAGCGAGCAAGTACCGTAGTGTGTGATTGAGTCTGGGAGGAAAGGAGGGAGTGAATGTGTGAGTTAGTGAATTAACTTACTGCAGTGATGAAAAGTTGGAGAATGAGTGAAAAGCAAATGGGTGAGTAAATGTGAGTGAGTGAGTGGGTCTGTTTCGGAGGGAGGGAGGGAGGGAATGTGTGAGTAAGTGAATTAATCTTCTGCAGTGATGAAAAGTTGGAGAATGAGTGAAAAGCAAGTGGGTGAATGTGAGTGAGTGAGTGGGTCTGTTTGGGAGGGAGGGAGTGAATGTGTGAGTAAGTGAATTAATCTACTGCAGTGATGAAAAGTTGGAGAATGAGTGAAAAGCAAGTGGGTGGGTATGCGAGTGTGAGGGAATGAGTAAATGTATGAGTGAATGTGTAAGTGAATGAGTCTGTGCAATGAAATCTTAAATATTGAGTGAAAACAAGTAAGTGAGTGAGTGAATTTAGCTTAACGAGAAAAAAAGGGTTAGGAATGAGTGCATGAGTACGTGAGTGAGTGAATGAATGAGTGACTGAATGTAGTGAACTTAGAAAGGAAAGCTTGAAGAATGAGTGGATCAATAGGTGAAGGTGTAAATTAGAGAAGCAAGAGAGTTAGAGTGAGTGAGTGAGTGAGTGAGTGAGTGAGTGAGGTAATACTCTTGAATAATGAAACACACAAGTGATTGATTGAGAGGGGGATTAAATTTATTATTAGTGAATTATTGATTGCCAGAGAGAGAGAGAGAGAGACTCTACAACAGTTTCCATAATCCACTTCAGACTCCTTGTTGGGGATACTTATAATGTTACTCTTGCCTTAACTCTCTCTCTCTCTCTCTCTCTCTCTCTCTCTCTCTGACGTATTTCTGTTTGTTTTGCTGTTTCGTTAATTTCTTCTTTATTTGTGTTGTGTTTGTCTCTTAATTTGTGTTTTATTTTCTTTATTAAAACTTGTTCTTTGTCAATTTACTACCGTTTCTCTTTTGCCTCTGTTGCTAATTCTCTAACAAATCAAATTCTTTTATATTGTCGCCGGTTTTGCACGTTATTTTATTTTTCCTCTTTACTTTTTGTCATTTCTCATTCGTATTTTTATTTTTGTTCTCTTTTTTCTTTTTTCTTTCTTTTGTCTCTCCGTTCTGTCTTGGTTTCCTTCTCATTCCTGCTTCTTTTTGTTTTCCTTTTTCCTCTTTTTCTCTCTCCTCTTCCTCTTTCTCCCTTTAATCAATCAGGAAATAAGTGTTTTCCGTTCACCGCATCATATCCTTCCCTCCAGCTCTCCTTCCCTTCTTCCAGGTCTCTTTCCTCTCTCCCTTTCCTCCTTCCCTCCGTCCTTCCATCCTTTCCTCCCTTCATTCTCCCCTTCCTCCATCGTCTTCATTTCTGCCTTCATCCCTCTATTTTTTTCTCCTTATCTCCAGTTTTCCATAATTTTATCCTTTTCTCCCCTTCATCCTTTCCTCCATTCTTCCACTTTTTTCCCCTCCATCTCCCCATCCTTCTATTCAACCATCCCTTTTCTCTCCATCCTTCCTTCCAATCCTGCATCCTTTTCCCTCCTTTCATGCATCCCTTCTTTCTTCTTTCCTCCTCCTCCTCCCCTCCTTACTTGGTTTCTTTCCTTCCTTCCTTCATTCTTTTCTCGTCCTTTTCTTTATTCCTGCATCCTCCCTCCATCCTTTTCTACAATCCTTTACTTTTGTTTAAATTTATCTCTCTCCTTCATTCTTTCTTCCATTTATCCTTCTCTCCATCCTTCTCTTTCTCCTATTCTTTTTCCTCCTTTCCATCCTTCCCTTCAATTATCCCTCTTTTCTCTAGTCTTCCTTCCATTCCTTCATCCTTTCCCTTATTCTTCCATCCTTTTTTTCTTCCTCCTTTTCGCTCTTCCATTTTTCCATTCCTCCCTCCCTTCACACTTCCACCCTTCACCCATCTATTCATTCCTCCTTCTCCACTTCTTCATCCTTCCCTCCATCCTTTCTTCCTTCCCTTCATCCTTTTCCCTATCCTTTCCTCCGCCCCTCCTTTTCTCTACTTCTTCTTCCTTCCCTCCATCCTTTTCCCTATCCTTTCCTCCACCCCTCCTTTTCTTTACTTCTTCATCCTTCCTTCCATCCTTTTCTCCCTCCTTTCCTCCACCCCTCCATCCTTCCCTCCACCCTGCCGGCTCACTAATCAAGTCTTATTTTGGCCCACCTGCCTCTCTCTCCTTCCTCTCACCTGCGCGAAAATTAATCAGTCAGGATATTTTGACCCACCCTCTCTCTCTCTCTCTCTCTCTCTCTCTCTCTCTCTCTCTCTCTCTCTCTCTCTCTCTCTCTCTCTCTCTCTCTCTCTCTCTCTCTCTCCTATTTTTTTTTTCAACCTTGTTTATTCGATTTTTTAAGTATTTGGTATGTTTTTTTTTTAATTTACTTGTCTGTCATCTGTTTTTCTTGTTTGTTGTGGATTTGCTAACTTTCTTTTATTAAGGTTGTCTTTTCTACCTTCTTTATATGTCTGTTAAAGTGTCTGTTTCTATCATTCTGTCTGTCTGTATTTATCTGTCTATGGATCTGTCTGTCTAAATGTCTATCTGTCCATGGTCTATTTTCCTACCTATCTCTCTCCATTCATTCGTATATATGTCCATGTATTTTTGTCTTATTGTTTATTTATTCTCTTTTTGTTTGTCTATCCATATAAATATCTATCCATTTGTCTATCCATTTACATGTCTGTCTGTTTATTTATCTATCCGTGTCTATCTGTATCTATGCCTTTGTCTATTTATTATGTCAACGTATCTACCTCTATGTGTCAGTCTTTGTCCATTGTGTATTTTTTTACGTTTTTTATCGGTTAGTTTTATCGTTTTTTTATCGTTTTTATGTATTTTTTTTCTTCATATTCGTATTTGCATTCTATCTCCACCTTTACCTGTCCATCTATCTCTCTTTTTTTTTGGCTTTCCTTTCCTTTCTTTTCTTTTCCTTTCCCGTCTCAACCTGTTTTTTCACACATTAATTTTTCCCTTTCCTTTCCCTTTAATTTCCTTTCCTTTTCCTTTCTATTCCCGTGTCAACTTTCATATTCTTTTTTTACACATTACTTTTTTTTTTCCTTTCCTTTCTTTTCCTTTTCTTCCTCTTCGTTTGCCGTCTCAAGCTTCATATTGCCTTATTTTTTAGCGTTATGTATTTTTTTCATATTCGTATTTACCTTCTATTTCCACCTTTACCTGTCTGTCTATCTCTCTTTCAGCCTGTCCGCCTCCCGTCACTTTTTTTCCTTTCCTTTCTTTTCCTTTTCTTCCTCTTCGTTTGCCGTCTCAAGCTTCATATTGCCTTATTTTTTAGCGTTATGTATTTTTTTCATATTCGTATTTACTGTCTATTTCCACCTTTACCTGTCTGTCTATCTCTCTTTCAGCCTGTCTGTCTCCCGTCACTTTTTTTCCTTTCCTTTCTTTTCCTTTTCTTCCTCTTCGTTTGCCGTCTCAAGCTTCATATTGCCTTACTTTTTAGCGTTATGTAACTTTTTCATATTCGTATTTACCTTCTATTTCCACCTTTACCTGTCTGTCTATCTCTCTCTCAGCCCGTCTGCCTCCCGCTCTGTCTCTCCCCATACCCGCCATTCTTCCCATGCAAACACTCCATCGACGCGATCATTCACATTAACGCCGCTACCCCCACCTCCATTTACTCATTTTTTTCAACGCCATTTCACTTATTTATCCTCGTGTCGGTGGGCGGCGTGTCTCGCTTTTCACGGGGGGTGGGTGCGGGGGTTGGGGGATAGGGGGGGAGGGGAGTGTTTATTTGTTCCCGTGTCCGCCACCTGCCGCGCCCCCCCCCACCTTCCCCTCTTCCCCCCGCCTCCCCCCTCTCCTCTGTTACACCTGTCCACCGGCCCAGGTAATGTTGTAATATATTTCAGGGTTTTGTACTAATATTCCACCCCGGACGGCTATGCATAACACGTTTAATATTCACGAGTCTCTCTCTCTCTCTCTCTCTCTCTCTCTCTCTCTCTCTCTCTCTCTCTCTCTCTCTCTCGCTCTCGCTCTCGCTCTCACTCTCACTCTCTCGTTTTGCACTTTCTTCCCTGTTTTTGCTACCTCCCCCACCTCACCTAACTTCATCTCCTCCTCCTCCTCCTCCTCCTCCTCCTCCTCCTCCTCCTCCTCCTCCTCCTCCCGTGTGTAGGTCAGGTAGTAATGAGCTTCGGCCAATCCCGGACAGGTAAAAAAGAGGAGCATCATTAGGCAGGCAGGTGAGAGAATGAGGTGGTAATGTTACAAGATATTGGACTGTTATTAAAGCTTATTGTATTCTCCCCAGGCGCTTTGTATTGATCTGATGGGTCTCTCTCTCTCTCTCTCTCTCTCTCTCTCTCTCTCTCTCTCTCTCTCTCTCTCTCTCTCTCTCTCTCTCTCTCTCTCTCTCTCTCTCTCTCTCTCTGTCTCTGTCTCTGTCTCTGTCTCTTTTTGTTTGCTCTCATTTCAATATTTCTAGTTTGTTTAATTCTTGTTCTTCTCTTCTTCCTCCTCCTCCTCTTCCTCCTCTTCCTCTCTCTTACCTCTCTTCTCTTCCTCCTCCTCCTCTTCTTAATATGTTTTACTTCCTCATCATATTTGTTTTTTGCTCATGTTTCCTTCCTCGCCAACTTTCTCTTCTTTCTTTCTTTCTTTCTTTCTTTCTTTCTTTCTTGCTTGAGTCTTCCTGATATTCTTTCTTCCCACACTCCCCACTTTTTTTTTCTTGGCTCTTCTTCTTCTTCTTCTTCTTCTTCTTCTTTAGTAACTTGTCGTCGTCGCCCTTGCCTTTCTCTTTTTTCTTCTTTCTTCTGACTTTCTTTTTCTTTCTTTCTTTCTTTGGTTCTTTCTTTTCTATCTTGCTTTCGTCTTCTCGTCCTCCTCATCTTCGTCTTGTCTTTTCTCATTTTTCCTTCTATTTTGCTTTTTTTTTTCTTCTTCTTCTTCTTCTTCTTCTTCTTCTTCTTCTTCTTCTTCTTCTTCTTCTTCTTTCTCCTCTTCTTCCTCCTCCTCTTCTTCTCTTCTAGTCTTCCTCGTCCTCGCCCTATTTTGTCTTATCATTTTTATCTTCTCATTTTCCTCGCCCTCGTCTTCTTTCACTCCACCCTTTCCTCCTCCTCCTCCTCCTCCTCCTCCTCCTCCTCCAGCCATCTCAAGCAGGGCCATAATTTACAGACGAGAATCAATCCGCCTCACCTCCAATCTTCCGTCTCCGTCAAACCGTCCCAAGGTGAAGGGATTTTTACTTCATCCCGGCGAGTGGCGGCGTCAGCGTGCGTGCGTGCGTGCGTGTGTGTGGGGGGGGGGGCGGGGGAGGAAGGGGGGGAAGGGGGGGTCGCTTTTTCATTCCTTCCTCTTACGCTTTTAGTCGCTTCATCTTCTTTAATTTGTATTGCTCTTTGGTTATTTTTTTCCCCTTGTCTTTATCATCATTATCGTCATGAATGAATGAAAGAAATAGTAACCACACATACATCATGAATGGGAGACCTCTGCAAGCGATGCAGGAGGAAAAGGATCTTGGAGTCACTATCAGCAGTGACCTGAAACACGCGAATCACTGTAAAAAAGCATACAACAAAGCCAACACTATGCTCGGGTTCATAGCGAGGAACTTCGAGTGTAAAACGCCAGACGTGATGCTATCCTTGTATAATTCCATGGTAAGACCGCACCTCGAGTATGCAGTACAGTTCTGGTCTCCTAATTACAGAAAGGACATTGATTTACTGGAAAGGATTCAACGACGCGCCACGAAAATGATACCAACCTTAAGGGCTCAACCGTACGAGGAACGACTCAAGCGACTCAATCTCTTTACATTGGAGAAAAGACGCCTACGAGGAGATATGATTCAAGTCTTCAAGTATCTAAAAAAATTCAATAACGTCGATTACTCCAATTTCTTTGAATTGCAAACCAACCTAAGAACTAGAAATAACGGTTTACCCATTCAGTCTAGTCGATGTAACACAGACATCGGAAGGAGTTTCTTTTCAAACCGAGTCATCCGTCACTGGAACAATCTTCCTTCAGAAGTAGTAAATGCGAATACTATCAACTCCTTCAAATATAGAATCGACCGTCACTTCGCTGCGTCGGGAGTAAACTGAATATTGAGTTGCTTTCATCTGCTCCTCAATATCGAGGCGCTTTCATCTGCTCCTCAATGTCGAGGTGCTTTCATCTGCTCCCCAGGCCCCAGGCTGTCGAGCAGATTAAATCACCAAAGCGGGCAACCTCGTAATGAGCCAATAGGCTTTCTGTTGCCTGCGTTTCCATGTTTCCATGTTTCCATGTTTCTTGTTTTAGTATATTATTTTGTGGTTGTCATCATTTTATTATCCTCGTTTTTTGGGGGGTTAGGGGAGGGTGATTTTTTTTTATCTCCTAACCTTTTTTTTCTTCCTATTCCTCTCTTCCCCCTCCTGTGATTTTGTATAGCTGTTAGATTAGGCCTCTTCCATTTTTTTGGTGGTATCACTGTTATCGTTATTAAAATTATTCATGTTTACTATTTGGTGTTTTTTTCATTATTGTTATTTTTTGTTTTGTTTGTTTTTCCATCGTTATTCTCGTCTGTCCCATCCTCGTTTTCTTTTGTTGTTATTAGTGTTCTTGTTTTCGTATTTCAGTTTTATTTTCCTCCTCCTCCTTATCATCATCATAATCATCATCATCATCCTTGTACTCCTCTTTATTTTCCTCCTTGCATTCTTCCTCCTTTTCCTCATCATCCTTGTACTCCTCTTTATTTTCCTCCTTGCATTCTTCCTCCTTCTCCTCATCATCCTTGTACTCCTCTTTATTTTCCTCCTTGCATTCTTCCTCCTTTTCCTCATCATCCTTGTACTCCTCTTTATTTTCCTCCTTGCATTCTTCCTCCTTATCCTCATCATCCTTGTACTCCTCTTTATTTTCCTCTTTGCATTCCACCTCCTCCTCCTCCTCATCCTTGTACTCCTCTTTATCATCCTCTTTGCATTCTTCCTTCTCCTCCTCCTCCTCCTCGTACCATTTCTTCGGGGTACAGTAATATCCTCAGTTGGTCATACAAGTGCCTAGCGATATAGATTGAATCGCTAAAGGAGGCGGTCTTGTTTTAACCCTCCATTCTCTTTGTTGCCCTCTCTTCCTCGCTTCCATGTTGCTTTCTTCTCCACGTCTCCCTCGTCTGGTGGTCAACTCGTCACCTCAAGCACTTCTAATTCCCTCAAGAAATTACTAACCTCGCATTATTATCTTATTTTCTCTTTATTACTATTTTTATTACGTTCATTACTATATTGCTCACTTTCTTCTTTTTTTTCTTGTTCTTCTTCTTTAGTAACTTGTCGTCAGTCCTTGCTTTTCTCTTTTTCTTTCTCTCTTTTTCTTTCTTTGGTTCTCGTCCTTCTCATATTCTTGTCTTTTCTCTTTTTCCGTTTGTTTATTATCATTATTTACTTAACCATTTATCATCTTTACATCCTGACACCTCTTCCTGTTGTCCTCCACTTTGGCACTGGTTTGGCACCCCCCCTGGCACCCACTGGCACTCCCTTGACCCCTACGTGACACCCTCCCTTTCCGCTTACCCGTTACCGGCGCACGGCCCCTTCGGCACTAAGTAACCAGGCACTAATTGGGCCCCACATAGCCGGGTCCTCATTCCAGGCACTCACCGGGCTTATCCTCTGTTGGCACTCCCGATAGGCACTCCCCTCGATTGGCATTCCCCTGCTCTCTCTCTCTCTCTCTCTCTCTCTCTCTCTCTCTCTCTCTCTCTCTCTCTCTCTCTCTCTCTCTCTCTCTCTCTCTCTCTCTCTCTCTCTCTCTCTCTCTCTCTCTCTCTCTCTCTCTGCGTGACACTTTACCCTAATGCTCTCTCTCTCCTGGTTGTCCCCCCCCCTCTCCCCCCCTCTCTCTCCCTCTCTCTCCCCTCTGGTTGTCCCCCCCTCCCCCCTCCCTCTCCCTCTCTCTCAACCCTGGTTGTCCCCCCCTCTCTCTCTCCCTTTCCCAAACGCTCATTTTTTTTTTTCTCTTTTCTCTTCTCCGCTATACCATTACCATATTCTTTAATGCACTCTCTCTCTCTCTCTCTCTCTCTCTCTCTCTCTCTCTCTCTCTCTCTCTCTCTCTCTCTCTCTCTCTCTCTCTCTCTCTCTCTCTCTCTCTCTCTCTCTCTCTCTCTCTCTCTCTCTCTCTCTCTCTCTCTCTCTCTCTCTCTCTCTCTCTCTCTCTCTCTGTAACTTTTTTCCTCTCCTTTTTTTCTCCTTATCAATCACTCCGTCTTTTTTTTGTTCCATTGTTCCACTTTCTTCTTTCTTTCCCTCCTTTTCCGATATTTCCTCTGATTATTTTCCTCTTCCCTGTTTTCCACTCATTCCTTTATCAAACTCTCCTTTTGGTTAGTTTCCACTCTCCTTCCTCTTCCTTCTTTCCCTTTTCCTTATTACTCCTTCCTCTTCCTTCTTTCCTAATCCACTTCTCTCTTTTTTCCCCTTCCGTTTCCTTCCTCTTCCTTCTTTTGCTTTCATTCCTATATCCCTTATCTCTCCTTTTCTTCATTCCTTCCTTTATCCTCACCCCTTTTCTTTGACCACTTCTTCCTTCTTTTCCTTCTTACCATTACTCTTTTACTCTTCCTCTCCTTCTTCTTCCTTCTTTCGCTTATCCTTATTACTACTTCTTACCCTTTCCTCTCTTTGCTCTTCCTTCTTTCCCTTACCACTCCATTCTCTTCCTTCTTTCCTTTTCTACTCCTTTGTTTTCCTTGTTTCCCTCACCAGCAAGTCACTTCGTCTCTTTCCACTTCTTCTGCTCTCTTTTGTTCCTATTGGCACTCTCCCTGTAGCTCTCCTGTTTCGTTTCCTCAGTGCCCCCTTTTGGCACTCTCCCTTCGTGGCACTGTTTCCTTCCTCCCTCCCCTCAGTGCCTTCCTTTGACACTCCCATTGTGGTACTCTCGTTCTCTTCTGCTGTGGCTCTCCTTGGCACCCTCCTTTTGTGGCACTGCAGTTTCCCCTTCTCTCAGCACTCTCCCTTCGTTTCCCTTCACCAGTGACTTCTTTTGATACTCTCCCTTTGTGGCACTCCCTTTTACCTTCCCCAGTGGCACTTCCCTTTGGCACTTCCCCGCTTGGCACTCCCTTTTCGTTGGTGGCACTCCAGTATCCCTTCCCCATGCAATTACTCCCTTTGACATTTTCCCTTTGTGGCACTCCTGTTCTCCCTCCCTTGGCGCTCCCTTTTCGTTCGTGGCACCCCAATATCCCTTTCCCAGTTACTCCCTTTGACATTCTCCCTTTGTGGCACTCCCGTTTTCCTCCCTTGGCACTCCCTTTTCGTTCGTGGCACCCCAATATCCCTTCTCCAGTTATTCCCTTTGACAGATTCTCCCTTTGTGGCACTCCCGTTTCCCCCCCCCTTGGCATTCCCTTTTCGTTGGTGGCACTCCAGTATCCCTTCCCCAGTTACTCCCTTTGACATTCTCCCTTTGTGGCACTCCCGTTCTCCCCCCCCCCCGGCACTCCCCCCCTTGGCACTGCCCCCGCCGTGCGTCACCCGCGGCACCAGATCTTAACTGTCCAATCGGTGCAGATTTAAGCCCGCTCCGCCGTGTTGACCAATTTTCAGTGCCATTAATAAGAGTTTAATAAGGACGCTGTAGGAAGTAATGAGCACAGCCTGATCATGCTCTCTCTCTCTCTCTCTCTCTCTCTCTCTCTCTCTCTCTCTCTCTCTCTCTCTCTCTCTCTCTCTCTCTCTCTCTCTCTCTCTCTCTCTCTCCTTTACTCTTTTTCTCCTTTCCTTTTTACTCTTTTTCATTCCTTTCCTTGTTTTCTCGTCTCTTTTCCTTTCGTATTTCCTCCTTTCCTTTACTTCTTATTCCTTCTTTCTTCCTGTTCTCTCTATTTTACCTCCGTTATCTATCTCTTCTTTTGTCTGTCTGTCTCCTGTTCATCGTCTTTTCCTTTTCCTCATCCCTCACTTCCCTTTCCCCTCACACTCCTTCTCTTCCCATCACCTTCCTTACACTCACTTACCCTCCCATTCTTCCTCCTCCTAGCACCCCATCCCATCCCATCCTATCTCATTCCAGCTCATCGCTTCCCATCCCTTCCCATCCCATCTCATCTCATCCTTTCCCCTCCCCTTCCTCAACCCTCTCATTCTCTCAAGATACACACCACTCACTCACTCTCCCTGACCTCTCTCTGTCCTCCCTGCCCGCTCCTCCATCCCTCCATCTCTCTCTCCCCCCAGCATCCCCGCCCACCCCCTCCCCAGGCTCAGTTACCCCGGCCGGTATTGATCAGAGTAATGAAAAGGGAAGTGAAGGTGTTCCCCTATTTTTCTGGACCAGCACGCCCGCCCTCCATGACTACTACTACTACTACTACTACTACTACTACTACTACTACTACTATTGATATTGCTACTTCTGTTGCTTGGATCATATCTCTACCTTATCTTTAGGAGTTATTTGTTTGATTCAGTTCCTTTTTTCCTTGTATCTCTCTCTCTCTCTCTCTCTCTCTCTCTCTCTCTCTCTCTCTCTCTCTCTCTCTCTCTCTCTCTCTCTCTCTCTCTCTCTCTCTCTCTCTCTCTCTCTCTCTCTCTCTCTCTCTCTCTCTCTCTCTCTCTCTCTCTCTCTCTCTCTCTCTCTCTCTCTCTCTCTCTCTCTCTCTCTCTCTCTCTCTCTCTCTCTCTCTCTCTCTCCTTGGTCGGGTTAGGGATAATGTGTTCCAATGTTTCCTTTGCCAGTTTTTATTAATTTCGTTACGACGCCGCCTAATATATATTTAAAGGGGCGGGATACACTTAATGTTTTTTTTCCTTTTCCTTTCTTTTCCTTTCCTTCCTCTTCCTTTCCCGTCTAAAGCTTCATATTGCTTTTTTTTCACTTCTTTTTTTGGTTTCCTTTCCTTTGTTTTCCTTTTTCGTCTCAACCTGTTCTTTCACACATTATTTTTTTCCTTTCCTTTCTTTTCCTTTAATTTTCTTTCCTTTTCCTTTCTTTTCCCGTGTCAACTTTCATATTGTTTTTTACACTTACAAATTTATTCCTTCCTCTCCCTCTCCTTCCCCTTCCTTTCCTTTCCTTTCCTTTCCTTTCCCTTCCTTTGCTTTTCTTTCCTTTATTTTCCTTTTCCATCTCAACCTTCATACTGTCTATTACACATTACTTTTACTCCTTTCATTTCCTTTCCTTTTCTTCTTTTCCACTTATTAATTTTTCCTTTCCTTTTCTTTTCCTTTTCTTTCATTTCCTTTCCTACATTTTCCTTTCCCGTCTCATCCTTAATATTTTTCCCCCTTTTTTTCTGTCTCTCGGTCTTTGGTTGGGTAATGCTTGTAATTTGGCGGAACTTGTAATTATTTCGTTCTTTAAAGAAGTTTGGCCAGAAGGGTAATGGCGAGAGAGAGAGAGAGAGAGAGAGAGAGAGAGAGCCATGAAAAACACTTGTTGTGGTGGAGAGAGAGAGAGAGAGAGAGAGAGAGAGAGAGAGAGAGAGAGAGAGATGTAAAGATTAGTATAGTGAGGGAAGAAGGAAAGAAATAAAAAAAAAGGTTGGAGAAAGAAGAAGGAAGGAGGGTTTGATAGGAAAGAAAAAAGAAGAAAAGAGAGAGAAAAAAGAAAATAGAAAGAGAAGGGGAGGAAAGAAGAGGGAAGAAGAAGGAGAGGGATAAGAAAGATGGATAAAATAATGACTGAAGGAGAGTCGGAGGGAGGGAGGAAGGGAGGGAGGAAGGGAGGGAGGGAAGAGAGAGGAGAAAGATTGAGGGTCGAGGAGGAAAGGAAGAGAGGTAGGAAGTGAGAGAGGACAGAGAGGGGAAAGAAGGCGAAGGAGGGAGGAAGGAGGAAAAAAAAAGAGTAAGGGAGGAAAAAAAAGATTACGGGAGGGAGAGGAGAGGGATGGATGGAGGAAGGAGGAAAGATAGGAGAAATATAGGAAAGATTGGAGGAAGGAGGGGAGAGAAGAGAGAGGGAAAGAGAACAGCAGGGAGGAAAGGAGAAAAGAGAGGGAGGCAGAAAGGGAGGAGAGTGAAAGAAGGAGGAAGGAAGGAAATAGAGGAAGGAGGGAGGGAAGAGAGAGGAGATTGAATAAGGAAAGGAAAAATGGCGAGGCAGGAAGGGAAAAGAGAGTGGAGAGAGAGGGAGGGTAAGAGGAAAGAGAAAGGGAGGAAGGGGAGAGAGGAAAGATAGAGAGGAAGAGATCGAGAGAGAGAGTGAAGTAGGGAGGAAGGAAGGAAAGAGAGGAAGGAGGGAGGGAAGAGGGAGGAGATAGAATAAGGAAAGGAAGAGAGAGGGGAGAGAGTGAGGGAGGGTAAGAGGAAAGAGAAAGGGAGGAAGGGGAGAGAGGAAAGATAGAGAGGGAGAGATCGAGAGGGAGAGTGAAGTAGGGATGAAGGAAGGAAATAAAGGGAAGAGGGAGGAGATAGTAAGGAAAGGAAGAGAGAGGGGAGAGAGTGAGGGAGGTGGAAAGAGAAGGGAGGAAAGGGAGAGAGGAGAGATCGAGAGAGTGAAGTAGGGAGGAAGGAAGGAAAGAGAGGAAGGAGGGCGGGAAGAGGGAGGAGATAGTAAGGAAAGGAAGAGAGAGGGGAGAGAGTGAGGAGGGTAAGAGGAAAGAGAAAGGGAGGAAAGGGAGAGAGGGAGAGATCGAGAGAGAGAGTGAAGTAGGGAGGAAGGAAGGAAAGAGAGGAAGGAGGGAGGGAAGAGGGAGGAGATAGTAAGGAAAGGAAGAGAGAGGGGAGAGAGTGAGGGAGCGTAAGAGGAAAGAGAAAGGGAGGAAAGGGAGAGAGGGAGAGATCGAGAGAGAGAGTGAAGTAGGGAGGAAGGAAGGAAAGAGAGGAAGGAGGGCGGGACGGCTGGGGGTGACACTGAGTTGCCATCTTCAAGTTCTTGTTTCACTCTGAGTTTCCCCCGGCAGCTCCTCTCCCTTCCAGCCTGTGTTCCCTGTGTCCCCAGTACACCCACACCCTCCACTGTATACCCCTGTGGTTCCTGGTACACATACACCCTCCCATGTGTATCCCTGTGTCTCCGGTATAAAACACTTACACCTTTCCTAGTACATCAAATTCTCTAACGTTTTACATATGTGGTTCCTGATACACACACACACACACACACACACACCCTCTCGTCCACTAGTGTTGCTGCGGTACTACACTTAACACACTTCCTAGTACACTTGACCCTCTGCCGGTACACCCATGTCCTCTATACCTAATACCCTCCCTAGTATACCAGTGTAGCTTTAGTGTACCACGTTTCTACACCAGTCTGGCTCCCGCTACACCTCTCCACAGTACACGTTATATATCTTCCGCAGTGTACCAGACCAGTGTAGTTCCCCGGTACACCCATGAGCTCCCTGTACATACAAGTGTCGGCCCTTAGTACACACAGAGAGTATATAGCATTCCCAAGTATCTATCAGTACACCTCTAGTATTCCCTAGTACACTCAGGTTGAGGTCAGTACACAGTAGTTTCCCAGTAGCCCCTTTTTTTTGCTCCTATCCTTCCTATATTTATTTATTTTTCTCTTCCTCCAGTTATGTTTTGAAAAGAACCACAACTATTTAATCTTATGAGCTTTGGCATCTACTCTCTCTCTCTCTCTCTCTCTCTCTCTCTCTCTCTCTCACACACACACAGAGACGCGCGCCATTACAACACAATACAATGTTGGTCTCCGTCCTTATTTTTTTTTTCCTGTTGAGTGGTGGTTGGGTGGGAAGGGAGCGGAGAACATACATAATAATCCCGTGACAGTAATATAAAAAAAAGAAGGAAAAGAGAAGAAAAGATAGAAGGAAACAACAAACCCCTTCTTGAAACAGTCAGTGATTTATGAGTTTTTTTCCCTCTTCTTGCCCAACACTGGTAAAACGTTGACCAAGAAAAACAAAAAGAAAAATACCCCAGAAAGAAAAAAAAGAAAAATAAGAGGAAGCAGTTTAAAAGGGGAGAACAAAAATATAGAACAATACAATAACGAAGGGAAGGGAAGGGGGGAAGGGGATAAAGAAGGATGCATATAAATCTTGGAATAGTGGACAAAAGGAAAATGGAAAAATGTAAAAAAAAAAAAAAAGAGCAAGGGAAAAAAAGGTTTGGTAAAAGGTTCTGACACACACACACACACACACACACACACACACACACACACACACACACACACACACACAAAGATTTCGAGGTTAGATTTCGTTCACTCTTTTTACTGGTTCAGGTTGTGTTTTTATTGACACACACACACACACACACACACACACACACACACACACACACACACACACACACACACACACACACACACACACACACACACACACACACACACACACACACACACACACACACGCATCGATAGATAAATGGATAAATATGTAGATAGAGAATTTATTAAACCAAAGCATTGTAATAAGTCAAACACACACACACACACACACACAAAGTTAGTACACATAGATCTACCGATGCAGAATTTTCATGTGCACATAAAACAGATGGTGACTAAACGCACATGAAATACGAACACACAGTCAACAAAGAAGGGACCTGGCTTTGTTGGGGTGGGGGGGGGTTGGGGGGGAGGGGGGAGGACACGCACACACAATACATACACACAAAAATACATTCAGAATCTTCACGCTCATGCCCGTGACTGGAACGTGTGTGTGTGTGTGTGTGTGTGTGTGTGTGTGTGTGTGTGTGAAAATTGTTGTTAATGTCATCAGTGCTCTTTTTATCGTTTTGTTTTTGTAGTAGAAGTAGTTGTAGTAGTAGTAGTAGTAGTAGTAGTGGTAGAAATAGTAGAAATAGTAGTAGTAGTAGTAGTAGTAGTAGTAGTAGTAGTAGTTGTTGTTGTTGTAACCTAAATTTTCCTTCTTTATCTATTTCTTTCTCCTCTTCTCCGTCGTCCTCCTCTTCCTCTTCATTATCATCCTCTTTATTATTATTATTATTATTATTATTATTATTATTATTATTATTATTATTATTATTATTATTACTATTATTAAATTCTTGGTATTTTTTCCCCTGTTCATGTTTTCTCTGCGTCCACAACCCGCATGTAATGAGAAATCTACAATGCAAAAGAGAAAAAAAGAACCGACGTCTCTGTTTTGTCTGAACTTTGTTGCCACCGTTTGTTGTTTGGACTTTGGTTGTTCTGGTGGTGGTGGTGTGGCAGTGGTGGTGTTGTGACAGTGGTGGAGGTGATGATGGTGGTGGTGACGGTAGTGGTGATTGTTGTGGTGGCTGTGGTAATACTGGTAATACTGATGGTGATGATGGTGGTGGTGGTAATTGTGGTTGTTGAGATAGTGGGGGCTGTTGAGATTGTGGTTGTAACGGTGGTAGGATGAACATGGTGGTGGGGGTGGTGGTATTGATGTGGTGGTGATAGTGGTTATGGTGATGAAATGGCTGGCGATAAATGGGATTGTGGAGGCGATGGTGGTTGTTTAGATGTTTATTATTATTATTATTATTATTATTATTATTATTATTATTATTATTATTATTATTATTATTATTATTATTATTATTATTATTATTATTATTATTATTATTATTATTATTATTATTATTATTATTATTATTATTATTATTATTATTATCATTATTATTGACTTTGTTGTTGTTTGTTGTTGTTGGTCGTCGTGGTGGCGTTTCCAGCATTTTGATGATTCATGTTTGAGTGTATAAGTAATAATAATGTTGATGTTCGTGATGAATGCGCCTCAGGTTGTATTTTTATTTTCCACTTTCAATGATTTTATTCATTTATTTGCAATGAAAAAAAAAGGTAGGCCGCTCTTTTTTTACTTGCATCTTTTTCTTCCTTTTTGATATTTTAAAGCAAGACGCGAACAGTTGCTCTTAATGTCTCTCTCTCTCTCTCTCTCTCTCTCTCTCTCTCTCTCTCTCTCTCTCTCTCTCTCTCTCTCTCTCTCTCCATCAACGTTTTATGAGCTAACCCCGAGGCGCTGCGCTAGTAAGTAGTCTCTCTCTCTCTCTCTCTCTCTCTCTCTCTCTCTCTCTCTCTCTCTCTCTCTCCAAGCAACGTAATTTTTCCATGGTGGCAGTGATGGTAAAGGTTCCTGTGTGTGTGTGTGTGTGTGTGTGTGTGTGTGTGTGTGTGTGTGTGTGTGTGTTTTGACTGAGGCGTGACGTGGCATCCACATATTCTTTTTATGGCCACATACATAGATTCATGCACATACATACATACATACATACATACATAGACGCATGCATAAATGAACACACACGCACGCATACATAAATACATACATACGCACATACATATTCAAACACGCACGCGTCTCCATCACAAAGCAAACATATGTCAAAGGGTTTTATGGTAAAGACGTAATAGATTAGAGTTGACTGATAAAGAGAGAGAGAGAGAGAGAGAGGAGAGAGTGTTCTAGCAAGCGGTCACGTGGCTGCGGAGATAAGATAGCACTAAAGATATCACAGTCAGCCATAAATGTTGGATACCCTCGCCCGTCACCGTTTTCTTTCTCGACATTTATGAAGGAAGAGGAGGAAAGGAAAGAAAAAAAACTCACCCCTCGTAAATCCTTGTCCATTTACCTTTAGTAGAAGCAATTTAGTCACAATTACAAATACTTTAAATAGGAAAAATATTATGAAGGTTCTGTAAAAGGTATGAGAAAGTGTGACGAAAGTGAGGGTCAACCGACTTATTATTATTATTATTATTATTATTATTATTATTATTATTATTATTACTCTCAAGTTCGTTAGTCCTCTGCTTGATAACTTACGACGCGTTCTCAGGGTCTGTTATCTTGGTAGTTTATCGGTCATGTTAAGTGTGACGGAGGGACTGTGCCTGAGTGTGTGTGTGTGTGTGTGTGTGTGTGTGTGTGTGGTTGATTTATAGTAGTATTTAATGTTATTGTGGTAGTTAATCTTCCATCTCTTTATTTTTTCGTCATCATTATCTTCAACATCATTATTATTTCTTCTACTTTTACTTCCTTTTTTGTCTGTTTGAAGCTGTTTTCCTTTTTTTCCCCTTCGTCACTATTATCATCACCGTAGTTATGTATTGGTGAGGTCAAAGTTCGGGGGTACACATAACAGTTGCGCTTGGCCTCAGTGTTCATCTCCGTCGCCTTGCCGCACGTGTAATTATTGCGTCATTGTTTTTTCTCGTCCCGTTCCCGTGCAAGGTTGTTCACGCCGCGCGGCCGCTTAATCTTTGTTCGGTAAGGGGGCGGCGCGTTAATTTTATGCATTATATCATTATCCGGGTATTTTAAATGCTAATAGTTTCCATCACCACCAAAGCGTGACGGCAAACTAATGGTCCCTTTCGATTTATTTTTGTTACACACCTGTCTTGATTACTACTATTATTATTATTATTTTTTTTACATTATCGATATTGTACAACCCTGGAATGAGGATGGAAGAGTGGATTAGAAACACACACACACACACACACACACACACACACACACACACACACACACACACATGGACTCCTCTCACTCGACTCTTTAACTTAGACACACACACACACACACACACACACACACACACACACACATGGCATAATAACTTCACCCCTTTAAGACAGATCGATAACTCGGTTTCCCGCTTGTGATCCGAGTTCGTCTAGGCTGACAAGGTGTCCCCCAGCGCTATGCCTCCCCCCACTGCCCCCCCCCCCCAGTGTACCCCCCCCCCTTTGGTATGTCCTCCGGGTGTTCGGTATTGTTTTGGTGCGGTCCGACACTGGGTAGGATTCCGTTCTCAGGCGGTTGGATAGTGTATTGTGTGGATATGCGTGTGTGTGTGTCATCCCGTTTTCTATGTGTGGTTTCCCGTTTTCTTCGAGTTTATGCTGGGTTTGTTTATTTGTTGTTTGTTTATTTCTTGGGTGCGAGATGATATTTTTTTTTTCTCTAGGTTACAAAAAAAAGGACACACCAAGAAAGTAAAAGTAGAAAAAAACAATTATAATGAATTAATGATGATGCCGAAGATGAATTGGTATGAAGGAACTTTTTTTTTTTTAATTGAATGGAGGAACTTTTTTTTGTTAGGTGAATTAGACTTATTGTTAGGGTATGATAATATATTTTTACAGTGAAGGAAACAACTCAAGGGCAACAACAACAACAAAAGTATACAAAAAGGCCCACTAATCGCTGCTCCTAAAAAAAAAAGATAAAAGTAAAGAGTGGGCAAAAGAGAGGTCAATTTCGGCTCTCTAGGTGTGAGTTACTTTATTCAGCGTGTTCGATATCGGTCTCTAAGTCTAATTCTGTTTTTCTGAAGTTTTTTTTTTACTATTTTTGGGCCTACGAGACTTTTTTTGGGGGGGCATGCGATCTTGTATTTTAAGATGTGTTTGTATATTCATTGTGTTCGATAACGTTTTCTATGTCTTATTATGTGTTCTGAAGCCTTTTTTTTATTTCCGTATGTACGATAATTTTTATGGGCATACGATCTTGTTCTTTAAGTGTGCGTTACCGTATTCAGCGTGTTCGGTATCGGTTTTTAAGCTCGAATCTATTTTCTGGAACCAACTTTTTAATTACTGGGTGAACGAGACTTTTTTTTTTGCGCTCTACGATATTTTTCTGTTTGTAGGTTAGTAAGTTCAATGAATTCGATATTGCTTTCTATGTGATTCGGTGTGTTAGCAGATTTTTATCACTTGGAGTACGATAATTTTTTTTGCGTCATGCGATATTGGTCTAGATATGAGTCGCTGTATTGGTTCTGCTCGATATCGTCTTTTGAGTCTGGTTGTGTTGTCTCGGGAGCTTTTTTTTCATTTGTGGATGTTCGACACTTTTTTGCGACGTACGATATTGTTCCGCGGGCGTGGGAGCGTTCGTTTCGGTGTTCTGGAAGCGCTGTATTTACTTTTTCGTGTTTTGCCGGTACAAGACTTATTCGGTCGCGCGGGGGGCAATTTCTTGACGTTCGATATTGTTTTCTGTTCGTACGATGTCGTTTTCTATTCATGCGATTGGGATTTGTTTTGGGGAGGAGGGTTTCCAGCTCTCGCATCGGTGTTTTCTTCGAATCCTGTATCTTTTCTAATTAATATTCTATCTATCCCATCTCTCGTCTCTTCGCTCTCCCTTCTTATCCACTCTCCCTTTCTCTAATCCCTCTATCCCATCTATCCTGTCCTCTATATCATCTTTTATTTACTCACTCTTTCTCTGCTCTCTCTATCCCATCTATCCTCTCTTCGCTCTCCCTTCTTATCCACTCTCCCTTTCTCTGATCCCTCTATCCCATCTATTCTTTCCTCTATATCATCCTTTATTTACTCACTCTTTCTCTGCTCTCTCTATCCCATCTATTCTCTCTACGCTCTCCTTTCTTACCCACTCTCCCTTCCTTTCTCTAATCCCTCTATCCCATCTGTTCTTTCCTCTATTTCATCTCTTATTTACTCAGTCTCTCTTTCTCTGCTTTCTTTACCCTTCCCTCCATACTCTGTTCTCTCTTCTCCGTCTTTTCTTACCTACCTAGTCTCCCTTTTTCCCTTTTTTTCTGCTCCATCTATCCCTTATTTTGCCTTCTATCCTGTTTTACCCTCTCACTCTACTCTGTTCCCTCTATTCCACATTTTGCCCTATTTTCCCTCTTACCCACTTCCCCTTTCTCTCTTCCCTCTCTCTCATCTATCCACCGCTCTCTCTCTCCTCTCATCCCCACCCACTCTCCTCTCTCTATTGCCTCTTCCGTGACGCGTACAACCAAGGCCGATAACTAAACGTCTATTGGCCGAGTATACAACGGCGTCCCAAATCGACGCATACCGCCGCCCAGTGTTCCAAATCGCGCCGCCGCTCCTCCCGCGGGTATACGATAATATCCGTGCGAGTACGATAATGTCCCCGGGCGTGATATATGACGTTCCCAGTCGCTCGGCGCTGGGGAGTAATATAAGCGGGGGGGGGGGGGGGGGGTGGAAGGAGAAGGGGAGTTGGTTCTGCGTGTCTTCCTCCCTATTATTGTGTGTGTGATTTGTTTGTTTGTTTGTTTGTTTGTTGTTTGCTGTTTAGTATTCCTCTCATTATTATATGTATGTGTGTTTTGTTTGTTTGTTTGTTTGTTTGTGTGCTGTTTAGTTTTTTTTTTTTCTATTGTTATCTGTTTTTTTTGTATTCTTTGTTCGTTATTCAACTTTGGTTTTCTATTTCTTTTATTCCTTATTTTGTTCTCATGTCTTTCTATATTCCCACCTATTTCTTCTCTTCTCTCTTCTCTGTTCTCTAATATGTGTTCTCTCTTATCCGTCTCTTGTTAACTTTTCACTTTTCTCTCTTCTGTTCTCCGTTCTCTATCGCCAGCTATCTCCTCTATAATCAATGCCTACTTTAATGTTCTCTGTTTTCTATCATCATTTCTCTCTTAAGTTTTCTACTACTCCCAATCATGTTCTGTGTTTTCTCTCTTCTTTGTTCTCTACTAAGTTCTAAATTTTGTTCTCTGTCCCTTATCGCCATCTCTCTCTCTATCCTGTCCTCACTGTTATTGTTTTTCTCAATTATCTAACTTTTTCTGCGTTTTCTGTTCTGTTATAAGCTGTTCTTCCTCCTCCGTTCCATATTCTGTTTCCGGTTCTTTATTCCGGCCGCAATTCGTTCTTTTTTACTGTCTGGTGTTCTCTGTATTTCTCCTGCTGTTGTGTGTTCTCTCTATCCCCAATGTCCTCTTTATCTTCTCTCTGTCAGGCGTTGTTATTGTTTTTCTATTACTATTTACGTTCTGTGTTTTCCATATTTTCATTTCGCTCTTTATTCTCCTTCGGCGTTTTTCTATTTCTGTTCTTTATTTCCACCATAACTTATTTTCCTACCTATTTTATTATCTCTGTTTTTTTCTGTTCTCCATTCCCTGCCTAACCTATTTTCCGGCCCGTTCTCTACTGTTTTTTTCTGTTCTTTATTCCCTCTATAACTCATTTTTCCTACCTGTTCTATTCTCTCTGTTTTATCTGTTTTCCATTCCCTGTCTAACCTATACTTTTTTTTCTGTTCTTCATTTCCACCATAACTCATTTTCCTACCTGCTTTATTCTCTCTGTTTTTTTCTGTTCTCCATTCCCTGTCTAACCTATTCTCCCGTCCAGTCTCTCCTCTGTTTTCGGCTCTCCATCATCCATTCTCCGGGGCGGGCAGCGGTATGCGAGAACATTGATCTTAGGGAGGGCTTCATAAAGGAGACGTCAATAATTCATCGCCGGTTATTGAGGGACGCACAATGGCCTTCGCTGCATCCCACACGAGGCCGCTGCATTATAGATCTCGGCCCATTAGTCGCTGCTCTCTCTCACTCGCGGGGCTATAATGATGTAATGGGAACGTGTCTTCACCTGGATGGCTAGTCTACCTGTTCTCTCTCTCTCTCTCTCTCTCTCTCTCTCTCTCTCTCTCTCTCTCTCTCTCTCTCTCTCTCTCTCTCTCTCTCTCTCTATGTAATATTCAAGCCGCTATCACAGTGAATCCCCTTAGAACAATAGTGACGTGTGTTTCTGTGTGTGTGTGTGTGTGTGTGTGTGTGTGTGTGTGAGAGAGAGAGAGTATTTACACGGTCATTTAATCGCTCCTTTGTATACCTGCAAATTGGGTCCAGGTAAATGAAATTATGTTCCCGTGAAACTTCAGAGACCGTTTTTTTTTTTTTTTTACTCAGTCAGTATTTTTTACGTGCGTACTTTTGGCCCCTTTTTTTTAATGCTGGATTTCCACGCGTCCGCTGCTTGATTTAATTTTCCTGATCATGGCCTTGCGGTGTGTTGGCGGGCTATGCTGAGTGTGTGAGGCGTTGCGGTTTAGCATTCTCAAACGCTTTCGGCTTTTACAATGAATATTTCGTAAAGGCTACAATGGAGGTTAGTCGGGATCTCATTATTTTATTTTTTACGTTAATGGGGCGGAAGAACTGTCAAACTATCACTAGGCTCATAACACTACCCATGGAGATACCCACAACCTCTGTTTTTTTACGTTAATGGGGCAGAAGCCTTGTCAGACTATCACTAGGCTCATAACACTACCCATGGAGATACCCACAACCTCTATGAAAGCCTTACCAAATGTGGGTGTGTGAGCTCGAAATGTTCTCTACGCCCTTGAACTCTCTCCTTAGCTGTAAAAAAAAAAAAAAAAAAAAAAAACGGGTCGTGGAGCCTATATTTTCAAACATTTCTGGGCTGACACACCCACATTTAATTATGCTTTCGTAGAGATAATGTTAGTGTTTCCATAGGTAGTTTTGTGTGTAAACCCCGAAATGTTTCAGACTATGGGTTCTGGAGCCTATATTTTCAAACATTTCGGTGCTGACACTCCCACATTTGATTAGGCTTTCGTAGAGATTATGTTAGTATTTCCATGGGTAGTTTTATGAGCCTAGTGATAGTTTGACAAGACTTTTGCACCGTGAACGTGAAGAAACACTCATTAGAACCCGACGTATCTCCCTTGTGGCCTCTGGAAATATTTATCGCGACTGCCAACACTGAGAATACGGGGCCTGGATCCTTTGGCTGCAGCGATGCGACCCCAGGCGTGTGAGGAGGAGTGGGGGGGCGGCGTTCCCAACACACGCCCGGCGCACAGCACAAAGACACACAAAGTTTGTCGGTGTTGCGCGGCGCGGGGATTGTTTTCAAAGCACGCCGACGATGTTGATGCAGAGCTGGAGAGCTAAATTGCCGCCCGCTGTTATGAACTGTTAGCGTGACTCACCGGCTGGACCAGGAAAGAAAAATGTTTGCATGACCTACACTTTCATATTTGGTAAGGCTTTCGTAGACTCACCGGTTGGCCTCGTAAATAAAAATGCTTGAATGACCTTTTCTTCCCCATTGTGAAGGGTCCCGAGTCTCAAACATTTCGTGGGCTACACACCCTCATTTAGTAAGGCTTTCCTAGGGCCGCTTTCACGGTCTTGTTTGTTTTGATCGTTACCACTTAAAACTGGCCTATGGGGTAGAGGCGGCTGCGGGGTTAGCCTAGCACCGCACCTTGCCACACACTCTCAACACCTCTCGCCTCCTCTGCAGCCGCCACTACCCCATCGGCCAGTTCCACGCGGAAAACTATAGCGTCCATCAGCGCCATTGGTAACGATCAAAACAAACAAAACGACTGTGAAAGCGGCCCCTAGACTTTTTGGGTACAGCCTTGGATAGTTATTTGAGCTTAGTGACAGTTTGACAAGGCTTCTGCACCATGGACTTTAAAAACCCTCTTGAGAACCTGACTAATATCCTATGTGGCGTTGCGAAGTATATGTTGTAAGAGTGGAAGCGTCTGAAAATACGCAAAGCAAAATATGGAAAATTAAATAGAACCAAGTCTTCCTAGTTGTCCTCCCTGTGCTGTCTCGTATTTGAGCCTCGTTTACAAACATCGCCCGGGTGATATAATGACGTGGCAGGTGGCTCGGTGGCAGCTCAGCGTCGTGTAAGGGGCTTGTCGGTATGAAAAATTTACTGCGAGTAGTTAGTGTCTTCCTTGGATAGAAACCGCATGAAAAGGAGGATATTCATTTTGTTGTCAGGACTGTTTTTCTGTTTTCGTTCCTGTGTAGACTAGAATAGAAACTTTTTTTTTTTTGCAAACTTCTGAAAAAAAAACCACAACACACTGGTCATAAAAAAGGGGGTTATTTATTTTGTTTTAAGGACTTTTTTTCTTTTTTTCGCTCCTGTGTAGACTGTAGGAACCTGTGAAAACCCCTCTCGTCCACTGTTACGTAAGAAGGAAAACAAAACAGACACACTCGCAAACACATATTCCGCCCCCGAAAGAAATAACACAACGCACACGGGTTCGTTAGCGTGCGCGCCCAACAGTTTTACTCTCCGTGCGCGGCGCTGGGACACGCACCGGCCCGTGTAGACACAATATTGTTAAGAAAGCGTTGCAGTGTTGACAGATTCTCTTTTCTTTTTTCTGGTATACCTGTGTGTGTGTGTGTGTGTGTGCTATGTTTGAACTTTTCTTTGTAACATTCACGTTTATTTTGTGGTTCCTGTTTTTTTCTGCTCTTGTACTTGTTGATATTTTGGTTGTGTTCTTTATTGCTCTTCTACTCCTGTTCGGACGCTTGTTTTTGTTTTCTTCTTCTTCTTCTTCTTCTTCTTCTTCTTCTTCTAAAGCAGGTAATCTCGTTATAAGCCAGTAAATTTCCTTAGTCCGGTTCCTCCTGTGACCTTGCATGCGTTCCAGTGGGCCTCCTCCTCCTCCTCCTCGTCCTCCTCCTCCTCCTGTCCCTCGTTGTTTTCCTCTTCGTCTTTGTAATGCTGAGTGTATTCTTTTTCCTGGTCAGCAATATCAACAGCATCAAAAGTAGTAGTAGTCGTAGTAGTAGTCGTAGTAGTAGTAGTAGTAGTAGTCGTAGTGGTCGTAACAATAGTGGTCAGCTCGCCCCACCTGTTTCGTCCGCCTCCCCTTCCAGATCACCTGTACTAATCCAATTAACCTGATTGGGACGTAGCTCTTTGGCCCGAGTGGGAGACGGCTGCGAGGAAGAGAAATAGCAGGAGGAGGAGGAGGAGGAGGAGGAGGAGGAGGAGACAAGAGGTGAGGTAGGAGGAAGTGGTTGTCCAAGAAGAGAGGAGGAGGAAGAGAAGGATTAGGTGTAAGAGGAGTAATAGGAAAGAGGAATAGCAAAGGGTTGTGAGAGCTGTTAGTGGCGGTGGAGTAGCCGAAGTGGAGGAGGAGGAGGAGGAGGAGGAGGAGGAGGAAATGAAGTGGATTAATAGATGCAGGAGGCGATAGTGATTCCTGACGCACACAGGAAATGGTGAGGAGGAGGAGGAGGAGAGAATGGAAGAATGGAAGAAAGAAAGAAAATGTGTAAGAAAGGAAAGAATAAATGAATAAATAAAGGAAGAAAAAAGATAGAAAGAATGAAAGAAAGAAAAGGAAGAGAAAGAAGAATGAGATGAAGGAAGGAGGAGAGGAGTAAGAAGAAGGAAAAAATACGAAAACCAAAGTGAAAAAAAAGAAAAACAAAAATAAAACGATCAAAAAAGGCAAAAAACAAGAAAACAAAGAAGAAAAAACAAACAAACAAACAAATAAACAAAAACAAACCAGAAAAGAGAAAACACAAAAAAGAGCGAATTAAAAAAATCAAGAAAAATGCAAAAGGAAGAAAAGAAAGAAAAGAGAAAAAAAAGAGGAAAATGCATGAAGGGAATGAAAAGAATCACGCTATTTCACGCTCACGAGTCACTCAACACCCGTCCTTCAGGTGGCGGAGGAGGAGGAGGAGGAGGAGGAGGATATGAAGACGGGAATGGCAGGCAGGCAGGCGGCGGCGGTGGCGGCAGTGGCGGTGGCGGCGGAGATGATGATGATGATGACTGGAAGAAGAAGAAGAGGAGGAGGAGGAGGAGGAGGAGGAGGAGGAGAAAGAGAAGAAGGGTTGAAAATGACGATAGTGGAGTGAGAGATGAAGCACTGACGAAGATGATGATGATAGTGATGATAATAAATGTAAATAACGATGAGGAAGAAGAAGAAGAAGGGGGATGATAAGGTGTAGATAGTGGTGATGGCAGGGGTAGAAGGGGAGTGATAGGGGCGGCAGGGGTTGGTGAATGACGGTGAAACTAACCTATAGCGTTGACAGGGGTGGCAGAGAGCGTGAGTATTGATGTTGACAGGGATAGTTGACAGGGAGGGGGGGGTGACAGCTGATGATGGGAAGCAAACTCAATTCTGACAGGGGTGATGGGAAGGGTGGCAGGTGATGGGACGTTAGTTATCACATAGGCAGGGGTAGAAGTGACAGGGGTTGATGATGATGGTGATAAAGATGATGGAACTGATTTGGTGTTGACAAGGTGGAGAGGATGGAAGGGGTGATTGATAGGCAGGGGTGGTGGTTTTTGGTATTGATGGGTTATAGATATGATGTTGATAGGTGTTGATGATGATGGTGATGAAGATGATGGAACTGATTTAGTGTTGACAGGGTGGAGAGGATGGAAAGGGTGATTGATAGGCAGGGGTGGTGGTGTTTGGTGTTGATGGGTTAGAGAAATGGTGTTGATAGGGGGTGACTCCTCTCTCTCTTCATCGTTTTCATTCCCTTCTCTTTCCTCTCCTTTCTTCCTCTCCCTTTCATTATCATTTTTTTTGCTCCATCCTTCTCCCTCTCCATCTTTCTTTTCATCTTTTTTTATTTCCTCTTCTTTCCCTTCTCTTCTTTATCTCCCTTTCTTTATAGCTTTTCCATTCTTTTTTATTTATTTCCTCTATCTATCTTTCGATCTCTTTCCATCTATCTTTATTCCCTCTTTTATTCATCATTTTATCCTCCTTCAGTCAGTCCATTATCTATCTCTTCTTCTCTCCTTTCCTCCTTCACCTCCTCCTTCCTATTCTCTTTTACTTCTTCTTCCTTATCCTCCTCCTCCTCCTCCTCCTTCTTTACCAACTCCTTCCTCTTCTTCCCATCCTCATACACCTCATCCTTGCTACCTTCCTTTTCTTCCCTACTCTCCTTCTTCACCTCCTCCTCCTCCTCTTCTTCCTGCTTGAGTGATGAAAAGTTGATTGTCAGATTAGCAGGGGCAACAGCAGCAGGGGAGGGTGAAGGTGTTGACAGGTGTTT